>NW_006408974.1:146121-151529 GCF_000296735.1 Chrysochloris asiatica
GCGCCTGACCCAAGCCATGGTATTTTCAATAACTTCATATGGATGCGAAAGCTGGACAGTGAATAAGGAAGATCATAGAAGAATTGATGCCTTTGACTTGTGGTGTTGGATGAGAATATTAAAAATGCCATGAATTGCCAAAAGAACCAATAGATCTGTTTTGGAAGAAGTGCAGCCAGAGTGCTCCTTAGAGGCCAAGACGGCTAAACTTCGTCTCTCATACTTTGGACAAATTGTCTGGAGGGAACAGTTCCTGGAGAAGGATATCATGCTTGGTAAGATGGAGGGGCGGATAAAAAGAAGAAGACCCCCAATGAGATGGATTGGCCAGTGGAAGCTTTGATGGACTCAAGTGTGGCAGCGGTAGTCAGGTTGGCCCAGGATCGGACATTGTTTCTTTCTGCTGTGCATGGGGTTGCTATGAGTCGGTTCCTACTCAGTGGTGCCTGACAACAATTGATGGTCTGTTTCACAGTATGCCCCTGGCCTTGATACTTTTAATATATTTCTCCAACACTATAACTGAACTTTGACTATGTAAAGGCTTTTGATTGTGTGGATCATGACAAGCTATAGAAAACATTGCAAAGTATGAGTATTCTGGAATATTTAATTGTGCTCATGAGGACTCTGTACCTGGACTAAGAAGCAGTTGTACGAACAGAACATGGGAACACTGAATGGTTTAAAATTAAGAAAGGTGTGTGACAGGGTTGCATTCTTTCAGCAAACTTATTCAATCTGTACGCTGAGCAAAAAATCTGAAGCGCTGGGTTATATGAAGAAAAACATGGCATCAGGATTGGTGGAAGACTCATTAACAACCTGTAATATGCAGATGATTACAACATTGTCTTTATAGAGGGACACAAACAACCTAAACTAAGAAGTTTTCATAGCATCAGTTACCACTTATCTACAAATTATTGATTCCTATTAGTCTTCCTTAAAGTTAACAAGGAGACAATAATTTCTCTTTCTCAAAATTGCTATTAGGATAATTCTTATTTTTTTTTTTCACTGCAAAATCCATTCTCCACTAATGCATATTGATTTTTAAAGATTCTCTGTGATAACTTAATCCATAGAAATTACTCTAGTTTTAGTTATGTCAGGTTCAGTGGAATTATGGTTGGAAATGCAATTTTGGTGGTTTTTGATTAATTGAGATCTTTTATGGTAAAATGATTAAGCAAACAGCTACTAACCTAAAAGTTGGATGTTCTAACCCACCTACAATTACCTCTGAAGAAAGACCTTATGATATACTACAGAGAAATCACAGCCATCGAAAACCTTATGGAGCACTGCTGTGTTCTGGAACATACTGTATTTTGAAACACGTGGAATCTTCATGAGTCCATGTCAATTCTATAGCAACATTTTTTTTTTAATTGCTTAGCTTCTCTCCTTATATATTTAATCAAAAATAAAGTAAATGAATATTAATTGAGGCAATCAAGTATTTAGAAAATTCATACTAAGATGTTTTATTTTTGCTATTCACAAAGAAGAGGTGGGAATAGAGATCCTGATCCTTACGTGTGGTTACATGTAAGTTTTGAGAGGGCAGTATTTGTGCCCATGTGGCTGTGTAGATAAATATGCACTGCAAGTTGAATGCACTACAAGTGATGAAGATATTAATACAGTACTTTATCATGAATAAAATCCCAGGAAAAATTGGATTCAAGATATTATATTAAATGCCCTCTAATACATAAAAATTAAATTGTAAATCCATTAATCTAAAATATAATGAAGTGTTCATTATAAGGAAGTTGAAATTTGAGTAGCTATGCCTTGTAATTATGAGATTCTCAGATAAATGACAATTATGACTTTTAAATTTACCATGGATATTGGAAGAAGAAAATCTTAGACTAATACATAAAAGAATTAAGAGTTTATGGTTATATATGTAATACTATATATAAAATTATTTAGATAAGCAGTTTTATATGATATTCATATATATATGAGTAGCTGGTTTACTTGGACTTTAAAACAAGACTCTCATCTACCCATATATACCTTATAGTCATCATTCAACCTAGTCATATTTTTACCCTGTTAGATGCTAATTTTCTAGTGAGAAAAAAAAAAAAAGTCTTAAAGATGTATACTAACATAAACACATTTCCCTGATGTTACATGGAACCAACAATTTTGAGAAAGGCTAGGTTTTATAACACTGATTCCAAGTTTGTCTGCTATCATGTGTTATTTATATCATATTTTATTCTTGTTTAAAGCTCAAGATTTCTAACCTATTTCTCTCTCTTATGTGTATGTGTATGTGTATGTGTTTCAATGTGCGTGCCATGTCTATGGAGTCTTAGTGTCATGCTGTCGTATAAACATGGGACTGCTAAATGCAAGTTTGGAGATTTAAATCCACCAGCTGCTCCTCAGAAACACTAGGCAGGGTTGCTATTAGTCAGACCAACTTGAAGTCACTTAACGTGTCTATAGACCCTTTGTAAGATTATGTTGTTGTTGTTGTTAATTGCTGTGGAGTCAGTTCTGACCCTTAGTGGCTCTGTATAGTATTTCCAAAGAGTGGCTGATGAATTTGAACCACTGATATTGTAGTTCAAACGGACTTTTCAGTCCAGTGCATTAACCCACAACACCACATCAGGATTCCTTGTAAGATCATAACTTCTTCTAAGTTACATTTATTTTCCAGTTTTTGTTTGTTTTGTTTTAAATGGTGCCTTTTTTTAGTATGCTCTAATTGACCATTGGTCATATCAAATTTTCCCAATATCATGTTATGTTTCACCACTGAAACACAACATAATTTTCATAAAGATAATATCCAAATTCACCATCTTCATTTTGAAACTTTAGCTTCATTCTCCCTTTCTTTACTATCTGCTCCTGAAAGTTGACCTCTAGCTTACATTAATGGTCTCCCTTGACTTCTGTTTCTGAGGAAAATTTTACCTAAGGTTATTCTTATATTAGAATCCTGGTGTGGCACTGTCAGATAAGCACTGGACCACAAGGTCATTTTGAACCACAAGTTCAGCAATTCAAACTTGCCAGCTACACCTTGGAAATTATATACAGAGGCGGTTTGGGTCAAAACCAACTTGATGGCACCTTAACAACAACATTCTTATTTCAGAAAGAATGAGGAGAGTGAGATGAGTGTCTTTCCCCATAACTTACGCTCTATAAACAATCTTGGGATGCCTGAGGTCCAGGCTCATATTTATACCTCATCTTAAGGAGATCTTACTAGTACTCTTTGATTTTAAATTCCAACAACTATGTTTCTATTGAAATTATATTGTCCCTTTGGGCTTAAATGTCACAAACCTGTCACTACCTAAAGGAATCAGCATTATACTATATTGTTTTCTTACCATTACATTCAATTGTGTAAATGGCCTTTTACAAAACCCTTTTAAATTGTCCATTCCATTTCTTTTCTGTGGGAATCATGACTCATGCACATCATCAAGTATTTGGCCAAATTAATTCCACATAAATATAAATAGTGGTATATTTTTCAATTTGAATCATCAGTAAGATGCTAAAGCACATACTATTCCAAGCACATGAATATATAATTGTCTCTAGCCCTCCTTGGTAATAATTCACTAATGGTAATAGAATAATGAACAGGGAGATCTTAAAAATGACACATTAAAATCACCTAAGAAATATGTAAAAATATTGAACTATCCTCAGTTTTAATGAAATATATTAACACTCCCATAGGTTAATGCGCCGGACTGTAAAGTAGGTTCTTACTGAAGGTCAGCAGTTCAAGCTCACCAGCCAATCCTCAGAAACCCTATACAGGCCCTATGAGTTAGAATCAAATCAATGGCATTTAATATAAACAATATTATAGTTTTTCCAAAGAGTCCTGGTATAGCACTACAGGATAAGCACTGGACTGCTAACCACAAGGTCAACAGTTCAAACCCACCAGCTTGTCAGAAACCCTTTATGGGCTCATTTTGAGTTGGCACTGGTCAACTACACTTAACAACAATAGCTTCTTCTTACCTCTATCAGGACTTTTCTTAGTTCTTAAGTTGTGAGCCCAAGAATAAGGAGCACATAAAAGAAGAAGACACATTAGAAATCAATTTATATAACTACTTAGACATTGAAATTTGAAGCAAAAAATCTCTACTTGTATAATGAAATCCCTGACTTGCTGATACTACTTTTCAAGGATTCCTGTAAGTAATTTTGCTTAATACCAGGTGTCTTACGATATTTTACTAATGAAAATAAACATAAAAGAATATCAAATTAATTAATGCCCCCAAAATAAATCAATAAATGTGTGAGTTTTCTTATTTGTGTTAATTGCTTTTATAAGAACTAAATGCAAATTGGCCCTAAATAGAACTGACTTACTCCTCATGTTTTACCTGAAGCACAATTGTGAGCCTTTCTGACTGATGTTGATTTCCTCTCAGTAATGGTGATATAATTAATGTGACCTTTTGATAAGGCAGGAGATATAGGGGGAGACAAGTGCTCTCTGAAGAGCTATTAGCAACTTCTGAGCAATTTGCTAATAGTAGAACTATCTTTATTAAAATTGTACAGATAGAAATATAATTGACAACCATAATAATGAGTATGTACAGGGAAGGAAGACAGCATAAAGTGAAATAAAGCTGATAGTTCCTTAAAATTTCATCAAATTTCAGTGTGAAGCAAGCTTTTATTTTGGAACTATACTTTCACAAATACAACGAATATCTTTATTAAGGCTGCAAAAATTATGGGTCTACCATGTTTAGTGTAAGAAGCTCTGGTATCATAGTGGTAGTGAGATGAGCTGCTAACCCCAAGATCAGCAGTCCAAAACTACCAGCCAGGAGAAAGATTAAGTTTTCTGCTCCTGTAAAAATTTACATCCTCAGAAACCGTATCCAGGGTCATTATGAGCTGGAACAGACTCCTCGGAACACCACCACCACCCCCATTCTGTGTAGAAACATTAGGTGACTTCATTTATATTGTCAGATTAAATGATTATTGAAGATTTTTGTTGTTGTTGTGTTGGTGACTATCAGTGAACAACCCCAGGTAGAGTTAAACTTTTGATAAATTTTATGTCATGGATATAGGACAAATTTATATCAATGGATGTGTCTTCCTTAAAATGTATGTATAAATATCTGTTGCATGATGTACTTAGTGATCAATCTATTTTTATAAACAAAGACTAAGGAAACCACAGGTACATCTCACAATTTTTTCCTTAAAACATTAAAATGAAATGACATGAGAATGATTTAACAATTCCTTTGTTTTTAAATATTAGAAGAAAACAATGTTGTTGTTGTTGTTGTCAGGTGCCATCGAGTCGGAACCGATTCATAGCGACCCCATGCACAGCAGAACGAAACAATGCTCGATCCTGG
>NW_006408974.1:152269-154456 GCF_000296735.1 Chrysochloris asiatica
TTTTCTTCATAGAACCCAGCTTCTCGTATTATTTGCTCAGCATACAGGTTGAAAACAATATGCCCACCTAATCATCAGAATTCCATCCAGTCTTCCATGTTATTTGGTGTTTTCAATTAGTTATTTGGTGTTTACAATAAACAAGGACAATTAAGGAATTCTAGTTGGCAGCACAGGAGGTACTGACTCATCTTTGCCAAGAAATTTGGAAGACAGCTATCTGGCTGACTGATTGGAAGAGATCTATATTTGCGCCCATTCCAAAGAGAGGTGACCCAACAGAATGCGGAAATCATCACACAAGCTCTTTGATATCCCATGCGAGTAAAGTATTGCTAAAGGTAATACAGAAACAGCTACAATCATACATTGACAGAGAACTTCCAGAGGTTCAAGCCAGATTCAGAAGAGAACATGGAATGAGGGATATCATTGCTGATGTCCAATGGATCTTGGCTGAAAGCAGAGAATATCAGAAAGATGTTTACCTGTACTTTATTGACTACACAAAGGCTTTCAATTCTGTGGATCATGACAAGCTATGGACAACATTGCCAAGTATGAGTATTCCAGAACACTTAATTGTACTTCTGAGGAATCTGTACCTGAACCAAGAAGCAGCTGTTCGAACAGAATATGGGAACATTGAATGGTTTAAAATTAAGAAAGGTGTGTGACAAGGTTGTATTCTTTACCATACTGATTCAACCTGTATGCTGAGCAAATAATACGAGAAGCTGGTTATATGAAGAAAAATGTGGTATCAGGATTGGAGGAGGACTCATTAACAACCTGCAATATGCAGATGATACAACCTTGCTTTCTAAAAGTGAAGAGGACTTAAAAACATTTACTGATGAAGATCAAAGTGCACAGCCTTTGGTATGGATTACATCTCAATGTCAAGAAAACAAAAAAAAAGTCCTCACCACTGGATCAGTAAACAATATTCTTATCAACGGAGAAAAGATTAAAGCTGTCAAGGACTTCATTCTTTTTGGTTCAACTATCATCACTCACGGAAGCAGCATTCAAGAGATCAGACGATGTATTGCATTAGGCAAATCTGCTGCACATGACCTTTTTAAAGTGCTGAAGATCAAAGATGTCAGCTTGAGGATTAAGGTGCACCTAACCCAAATCATGGTGTTTTCAATAACCTCATATGCATGCGAAAGCTGGACAGTGAATAAGGAAGACCGTAGAAGAATTGGCACCTTTGAATTATGGTTTTGGAGGAGAATATTGAAAGTGCCAAGGGCTGCCAAAAGAACCAATAGATCCGTTTTGAAAGAAGTGAAGACAGAGTGCTCCTTAGAGTCCAAGATGGCCAAATTTCGTCTCTCATACTTTGGACATATTGTCAGGAGGGAAGAGTCACTGGAGAAGGATATTGTGTTTGATAATGTAGAGGGTCAGAGAAAAAGAGGAAGACCCCCAACAAGATGGATTGGCCAAGTGGCAGCATCGATGGACTCAAGCGTAACAACAATAGTGAGATTGGCCCAGGATCGGGCAGTGTTTCGTTCTTCTGTGCATAGGGTCACTGTGAGTCACTTCTGACTAGATGGCACCTAACAAGAACAACAACAAAGTAGTATAGTGGGTTACAAATTGGGCTGGTCACCACATTGTCGGCACTGCTCCTGTAAAAAGTCACAGCCTCGGAAGCCCTATACAGGGTAAGTCAGTATACCTCAGAATAAACTCCACAACAAATAACAACCAGTACAACCAGTTAGATTATAAGATCATTAATTACAATCTTGATTGTTGAAGGCTAAAAAGACTTGAAATACTGAGGAAATAAAAGACTGGAGCTTCTAGAAAGGATTTTACCTCATTGTAAAGAAAATTAAAATCCTCACACTGGACCAATAATAAATATCATGATAAATCATAAAAAGACTAAGGTGGCCATACTTACTTTTGCCTGCATCTACAATCAATGCTCATGAAAGTAGAAGTCAAGAAATCAAACAATGTATTATATTGATTAATCTGCTGTTAAAGGCCTTATTAAAGTTTTAAGAACAAAGATATCACTTTGAGGACTAAGGTGCTTCTAACCCAAGCCGTGGTACTTTCAGTTGTTTCATATGCATGTGAAAGTTGCATAATGAATATGGAAGACTGTATAAGAATATGTGTGTTTGAATTATGGTGTTGGAGAAAAAATATTGAATG
>NW_006408974.1:173699-174231 GCF_000296735.1 Chrysochloris asiatica
CTTTATTCATGAGATAATGTCCATCTTTATTTATTATGCTGGTTTTTGCCTTAAAGATTATAACACCATATAACAGAAAAACAATACCAGCAGGGGAAAAAATGAGAAAAATAAAAAAGGCTAAAAAACAGCAACAACAAAACTAGACTGAATACTGCAGAATCTAATCACAGAAAAGGGAGAGGTGGGAGAGAAGAAAAAGAACAGGAAAAAAAAATTCTGTAGCATAATATGTGTATGACTTTAATGTCCTCTCTTCAGCTTCCTGCCTTTAAAGCTGCCTGAGAGATTCCAAGATGTCAGTGTTGGTTTTTATGCTACACTTCAGGCTTCAATCCAACATTCAGTGTGTTTTGCTTTTAAACTCTCTTTCTCTCCCTACAGGCCTCTCCTGCTCTTTCCTGTGCTAAAACAAAAACAAAAAACAAAAAAAACAAACAAATAAGAAAAGTTCAGGGTCTACACTTGGCCTGAGTATCTGTGCACATGCATGGTAGAAGGTCCCACCAGTGGTGAGTGTGAGGGGTGACCA
>NW_006408974.1:175444-196325 GCF_000296735.1 Chrysochloris asiatica
GCTCCCGTAAAGATTTACAGCCTCAGAAACCCTGTACAGGGTTGCTATGAGTTGGAACCGACTCCACGGCACATAACAACAACAACAACAATCTAGATGAAGACAAGTCCCTGAGTGTCAAGTTTTTCCAAGAATCCATTTCTAACCTGAAGAACTTTACAGGTCTAGAAGTTAATGCTATGAAATTGACTTACTCTTTTGTAACCTTCTCTAAATGGCAAGAAAAGTTTAAAAGGAAAAGGCCTGACAAAAACTGAGACTCTGACTAATACACAAAAGAGTGAGACTAATTTGGAAGAAATACAGCATCCATATAAATGTTTAGTTCCTTCAAAGTAAATCAGTTGCTTAAGAAACTCCTATTTTTAGACAAGTTGTTTTTGTTGTTAAGTGCCATTGAGTCGATTCCAACTCATAGTGACCCTGTATAGGGTTTCTGGGAAGCAGATGGTGAGCTTTAACTGTGAACCTTGCAGTTCAAACCACTTTGCAGTCTGGAGCATTAACCTAAAGCACCACAAGTTAAGACTATACAAACAGCTTAGCAAGAAACAAAGGACCCACAAAAAGTTTTAAAATAAAATTTTAGCATGGAGAAATTTTTAACTTAGTACAAAGATATTTTATTTAAAAAATTAAGTGACTACGTGCTGAATGCAGACAAATATAAAGAAAGACATAAAAAAAAAACCACAAAAAACAACCCAAAAAACAAAAACAAAAAACACTGGAAATGAATAGGCAGAAATAAAAGACAATGAAACTATATGCAAAGACTCCCCTCATTTTTCTTTATGCTGATTAAGTCTACTGTACTGACCATATTTGAAATATTTAACAATTGCAAAATACTTTCCAAGAAATTTAAACAGCCCAACCCACTTTAAAGGTGATTAAATTTAAATAAGTGATAATTAGTAAGCTCAAATGTTTCTCATATGGAATAAGGTAAACAAGGAAAAATATAGCATAATATACAGAAGTACATAAAGAGATAGCAATACCAAGTTTATTATATATTTAACTGCAGTTCTGTTGGATGAAAAAAGGTATAGAAAATAATTGTATAAAACAATAGCCGAGAATATTTCATACATCTTGAAAGTCATCAAAAACAACTCACATGAAAGCTTCAAAGATTAACTTTGCCAGAAACCCTATAAAAACACTGGCAAATTTGTCAAAATGAAATTTCAGAACTTTATAAATAAACCAAAGCCTTGTAAAAGCAAACTATAATTTTATAAAAATAAAATGAAACAAAATTCCTACTGAACCTCTATATGTAACTCAAACAATGGTATGGCATAAGGATGATAGCCCATTTCTTCTAACTTACTAAGGGGGAAGCTTCAGAATTAAACTCAACAGTCCAAGCCCAGTTCCTGTGAGGCTGGTGTCTGACATGACTCCATGGTCCAACCTTCTTTACCAGTTCTGACACCAATAGTCCCATTCGCAGTATTCTCTAATTCTCAGCTGGGTTTCATAATTCTTTGCAATGGCCACACTAAACTCATTGACAATACTCACATTTATGGTGTTTACTGTTGTTGTTGCTAAGGTGAGGTCAAGACAGTACCAACTCATATTCACAACAAAATCAAACACTACACAATCTTATACCAACTTCACAATCATTTCTATACTTGAGCCCATTGTTGCTGCCACTGTGTCTACCTGTCTCCTGAGGGTCTTCTTTTTAACTGGTCCTCCACTAAGAAGATGCCCTTTTCCAGGGATAATTCATTCATGATAATGTGTCAGAAGCATGAGAGACAAAATCTAGCCATACTGGCTTCTAAGAAGCACTCTGGCTGCATTTCTTCCTACTCAGATCTGTTTATTCTTTTGGTATTCCATGGTACTTTTAATATTCTCTTCCAACACCATAACACAAATGCATCAATTCTTCTACAATTGTCTTTATTTGTTGTTCAATTTTCACATGCATTTAAGGCTATTTAAAATACCATTACTTGGGTCAGGGCACATGTTAATCTTCAAATTTACATGGTTGCTCTCCATCACTTTAAAGAGGCCATGTGCAGCAGATCAGCCTAAAGCAATATTTCCTTTGATTTCTTTATTGCTGTTTCCATGAGTGTTGATGGTTGATCTGAGCAAAATGATGTTTTGACATCTTCAAGCTTTTCTCTGTTTATCAATTGGTTCAGTGGTGAGGATTCTTGTTTTCTTTATACTGAGGTGCAACACATACTGAAGGCTCTAGTCTTTGAACATCGTAAGTAAATATTTTAAGTCCTTTTCGCTTTCAGCAAGCAAGGTTGTATAATCTGCATATGGTAGTGGTGATGGTAGGCATATATCAGAGCATATAGCAAGTTGTTAATAAATCTTTTCCCAATTGTGATGTCATGTTTTTCTTCACAAAATCAAGCTTCTTAAATTATTTTCTCAGCATACGGATTAAATTAATATGTTGAAAGAATACAACCCTGGCATAAACCTTTTTAAATTCAAACCATTTAATGTTCCCTTGTTCTGTTCAAAAACCGCCTTGTCATCTTTATACAGGTTCTTCATGACCTTATTTTTTGCAATGTTGTCCATAACTTCACATGATCCACACAATCAAAAATCGTTGCTAGTCAATAAAGCATAGGTAAGCATTTTTCTGGTATTCTCAGCTTTCAGGCAAGATCCATCTGAAATCAGCAATTTTATCCCTTGTTCCACATACTCATCTGAATCTGATTTGAACCTCTGTCAGTTCCCTGTCAATGTGCTGTTGCAGCCATTTTTGAATTATCCTTAGCAAAATTTTACTTTTATGTTATATTGATGATATTATCCTATTATATCTGAATTTCTTTGGATTGTTTCTCTTTAGAATGTGTACAAACATCAAACATGGACCTCCTCCAATCAGTTGACTGGTAGCTGTTTTCCAAATTTCTTGGCATAGATGCATGAATGTCCCCTGTGCTGCATCAGTCTATTGAAATTCCTGGAGCCTTGCTCTTTGCCAATGCTATCAGTGCTCCTCGGATTTCTTTCTTCAGTTTCATTGACTCTTGATCATACCTCTTGGTACAGTGACTATATAGTCTTTCCATGTTTTTTTGTTTGTTTGTTTTGTTTTTTATTCAACATTTTGCCTGCAGAATCCTTCAATATTTCAAGTTAAGACTTGTTTTTTTTTTTTTTTAGTTCCCTCAGTTTGAGATATGTTGACCATGTTCTTCCCTTTTCCCTTTTGTTTTACTAACTGCAGAGCTTTGCACATTTCATTACAAGATTACACTTTCTTTTATAGAGCAACCCTTTGAAATTTTTTATACAGTTCTTTTATCTCCTCATTTCTTTCATTTACTTTAGCATTTCTACATTGGAGAGCAAGTTTCAGAGTCTCTTCTGACACCCATTATAGACTTTTTATTCTTTCTTGTCTTTCTAGTGACCTTTTGCTTTCTTCCTGTGATATGTTCTTGATGTCATCCCACAACTCTATTGGTCTTCAGTCATTTGTTGTTATTGTGAAGTTCCATCAAGTTGGTTGCGACCCATAGCAATCCTGTATAGAGTTTCTGAGAAGCAGCTGGTAAGCTTGAACCACTGGCCTTGCAGTTCAAATGGCTTTGCAGTCTAGCACATTAACCCACAATGCCACACCAGGACTAGTATCTAATAAATCATATGTCTTCTTGTGATGATCTATAGATTCAGGTGGGGTATGTTCAAAGTCATATTTTGGCTCTCATGGATGTATTTTAATTTTTTTCAACTTCAGCCTGCAATTGCATATGAGCAATCAATTATCTGTTCCACAGTCTTCCCCTGGCCTTGTTTTGATTGATCATATGGAGGTTTTCCACCATCTCATTACAGAAATGTACTCAATTTGATTTCTGTGAATTTCATCTGGTGAAGTACATGTATATAGTGCAGTTGTTGTTGTTGTGAAGTGCTGTCGAGTCGATTCCCACCCATAGCAACCCTGTATAGGATTTCCAAGGAGCAGCTGATGAGTTTGAACCACTGACCTTGCAGTTCAAATGACTTTGCAGTTTGACACATTAGCCCACAGCGCCACACCAGGACTCCATACAGTGCATGTTGTTGTTGTTAGTTGTTGTTGTTGTTATGTGTCATGGAGTAGGTTTTGACTCATAGCGACCCTGTACAGAGTTTCCAAGGTTGTAAATCTTTATGGGAGCAGAAAGCCTCATCTTTCTCCCACAGAACAGCTGGTAATTTCGAACTGCTGACCTTGCAGTTCAGAGCCCGTAACCACTACGCTACCAGAGCTCCTTATATAGTGCATAGACATCTTTTATTTTGTTTGTGTTTACAAAAGGTATTTGCAATGAAGAAGTCATTGATATTGCAAAATTCTACCATGCAATCTCAAGCATCATTTCTAGGATCAAATCCTTTCTCTTTATTTCCAATCATTGCATTCCAATCACCAGTAATTATCAATGCATCTAGATTGAATGAAGAAGTTGGTAGAATTCTACAATTTCATCATCTCTAGCTATAGTGATTGGTATACTGTTTTTTAAATTGTATTAACTTGTTTTCTTGTGAGGCTCATGGATATTATCTTATCACATGCAATGTAATACTTCAGGATAGATCTTGATATGTTCTTTTTGATGATGAATGTGACACCATTCCTCTTCAATTTACTATTCCTACCGTAGTAAGCCATGTGGTTGTCAGATTTTAAATGACCAATACCAGTTCATTTCAGCTCACTAATGCCTAGGATGGAGTCTTAGCGTGGCAATGTGGATTAATGCACTGTTCTGCAACGTCGGTTTGAACTGCACAGTTGGCGATTTAAGCTCACCAGCTGCTCCATGGAAACCCTATACAAGATCACTATGGGTTGGGACCAACTCGACTACACCAACTATGCCTAGGTTATTGATATTTATGCCTTTCAAAACATTTTGACAACTTTCAGTTTTTGTAGATTCTTACTTCATGCATTCCATATTCTAATTTTTAATGGATCATTACAGATGTTTCTCCTCATCTTTAGTTGTGCCCCCTTAGTAAATAAAGGTCCCAGACATTTTACTCCATTTGCTTTATCTTGGTCTACTCTACTTTCAGGAGATAGCTCTTCCTCTTGTATTTTGAGTGCCTTCAAACCTAAGGAGCTCATTTTCTGGCACTGTATCTGGCAATATTATGGTGCTAATGGTGTTTATTAGGAAAGTTAGAAGGTTACAATTCAGAAATAGAAATATTTAGATACCATTTTTTGCTTAGGACAGCCTCTTTTCTTTTGTGCATACATGTTGACCTCTCTGGACACTTGTCCTTACCTTTGTCCTGCTTGGGCTATGTTACAAAGTTCTTTTTAGTACTACTGAATAAATACTCAATCAGCATTCTATTCCACTAAAAGCCTCAGCCCATACATGCTCAGCTCTAATTCTGTGGTTCAGCAAATCTCCCACCCCAATTAAGTGCCTGCTGTGAGCTGTAACGTCAGCAGTTCGAAACTACCAGCTGTACCGCAGGAGAAAGATGAGACTTTCTGCTCCAATAAAGATTTACAGCCTCAGGAAACACTGTACAGGGTTGCTATGAGTTGGAACCGACTCCACAGCACATAACCACCACCAATTAAGTGCCTGAAGGTACCCTAGTCCACAAGCTAGCCACCAGTCCATAGGTACTCAGCTTTATTTGCCATAAGGCCAGGAAAAACTAGTGATCTATCTCTTTGTTCTAGTGCTGCCTATTTTCTGCCACTCCACTGTTACTCCCCTGTTGTCACAGCTCTGTCTCTCAAATATGATGACGAAGTCAGAATATTTCTTGATAGAGAGAAATTAAAGGAATTTGTCAAAAAGAGGGAATATTGTAGTTACAGAACTTCTAAAAAGAAAGAAAGTTAAGGAGATTTATAGATTAAAAAAACCTGTTTTAATTAGAAAACATATTAATAAATTACAGGGTACCCTCAAAGAAAATGACTATACCGTTGTATCAAAATTTAAAAAGGAGGAAATCAGAAAGATGTAGTAAATATTAACACAACTGAAATTAAAATGCAAGGAAAACTCACAAATAAAATGCAGTGCAGAACTCACTGCAGAAAATTATGTGGAACAAAGAAACAAGCAGTACCATCAACAAAACATAGCAAAATAACAATTATCAATTCATAGCAATTAATAATCAAACTCAATGTAACTGCCATCTACAAAACTGTCATACAAACTTTTGTCCATATGCATGACGGAATACTATGCAACAATGAAGAGTAATGAGGAATCTGTGAAAAACCTCACAACCTGGAGTGCATTTTGCTGAGTGAAATTAGTGAATCACAAAAGAATAAATATTGTATGAGACCAATGTTGTAAACAGTTAAGAAAATATTTTCTTGATATAAGAAACAATCTATGATGGTTATGGGAGTAGGGAGAGGAACAATTGCTCATGCGTTATGTAGTCCCACTTCCTACTTCTGAGTTTTGGTTCGTTTTATACCAAGCAGGATGGAAAAATGGGCTAATCTCCACATTAGAGTCTCAAGTTTTTATAATCACAGCCAATCAAGTCCTGTGGAGCTGCGGGTTAATTCATTGGACTGAAAGGCTGGTTTGAACCTCAAAATAAGTGGTTCAAGCTCACCAGCTGCTTCTTGGAAACCCTATACAGGGTCACTACAAAATGGAACTGACTCCATGACACTTAGCAACAACAACAACAAAGTTAACAAGCACTCACAATTAAATCATATCCTATCAGTATCCTCCACTCTTACATCTTTTCCAGGGTTATCATGAAGAGGGAAAATATACAAATTTGCATAGTCTCACTCAGTTTTTTGGTGGAAGTTGCAAAAAGTATGGTGGAAAGGGTCATAATAAATAATCAATTGCACCACAGTACCATAATTTATTTTTTAAATTTTACTTGATATCTGTAAGTGTATATTTTAGCCATCTAGTGCTGCTATAACAAAATAATCACAAATTATCAAAACATTTTTTATTTTTTTCAATTTCTCAAGTCAGTGGCTATAACAAGCAGAAATTTATTTTCTCAATTTAGGTGACCGATATTCCAAATTAAGTATGTGGACTGTAAAGGAAGGCTGCTTCTTTCTGAAAGTTCTGCAAAAAGTCCTTGTCTCTTTTGATCTTCTACTTCTGTGTTATCTTCATGTGGCTTGACATCTCTCTTCCCCCAATTTATTTACTTGCTTAATCTCTTTTGTGTAACAACAACAAAAAAAGATTGACATAAGACTCTAATCCTGCTTCATTAACATAACAAAATCAATTCCCAAATTAGAAAACATAGGCATAGAGGTTAGGCTTTATAAGTTTTCCTAGGGGACACAATTAAATCTCTAACAATGGAGGGTTTCATGTAAGGTCAAGTGAACAGAAGTATTCCTTGAATCTCCAAAAGACAGAATCATGACCCCTCATTCAATTCCCAAACTTGAGCCACATACCTAGAATAAAAGGAAGACTATATCCCCACGAGAAAAGAGTCTATTACATTATGAAAAAAGTAAGATGCAAACCTCTCTTTCATTTACAATTTCACATAATAATTATACAGTAGTTTATTTTATCAATGGACATGGTTGAACAATTGAACTGTTTCAACAAACTGATGCAGCACTGGAAGCCCTAGGCCAAAAAATCTGGAAGACAGTAATCTGGCAAAAGGAGTTGGAGAGACCTTTATCTGTCCCCAGTCCCTTCCAAAGAATCCCCTTTTCAGGCAGTCTCAGGTCCATGGTGGAATGAATTTGCCTTTAATTCATGGTTGTCAGAATATGTTACTGGATGGGATAATCATATCTCTTGCCTAATTGTCAGGTGAGGCAGAGTTTTCACAGAATCAAATCTTTATTGTAGGAGACTTGCAAGCCAGACCAGGAGGGCTAACTGTAATACTTAAACCTTGTCTCCCAGAACAAAGTCTTTGTTAGGGTTTGAAAGATCTGTGATTCAAACTCACCAGCTGCTCCTCTGAAATCCTACATGGAATTGACTCAGCAGCATTTAACAATAACAACAAAAGAATGTCAGGTGGGGAAAAAATATCATGTTTATTCATAGAGGTAGGCAGGGATTCTGTGGTAATTGAATGCACACGCATTTCTTCAAAATGGATTCTAATAGCAAAAGGCTATAGTGGATGTGGTGGTGGTTATATGCTGTGGATTCAATTTGGATTTCTAAGGCTGTAAATCTTTATTGGAGTAGAAAGCCTCATCTTTCTCCTGAGGAACAACTGGTAGTTTTGAACTGCTGACGTTGAGATTAGTAGTCTGACAAGAGCACAAAAAAAATTCTTCTGGAATGTTTCACATGTGTAAATTTTGGTATTCTCATTTAAGCCCCTACCAGGGACTGGTATTTTCCTCTGCATTCAGTGGAGGGCACTGGAAAAAACAAGTCTAGCCTGTAAAATCATCTTATGAGGAAATAAAATATGGATTTCTTGTTTGTGTGTGAGTGGTCTGTGGTCTTTCTTAATGTCATGTCCTAGGATATGACTGCTCAGCTATGTACCCCGAGCATGTCCTACACATCTTCACAATTGCTCAACTAAGGAAAGACACAGGCCTCAACATCCAAGACATTAGTTAATAAGTGGCTCATGAGTAATCATGATTTCAGGATACCATTTCCCCCAGTCTCAATTTTAGGGGAAAAAATGACCCCGCATTGAAATATATTCTATGTTGCTGTTGTTAGGTGCACAAAAGATCCAAACACTGCACAGTTCGGTGACATCCTCACAATTGTTGCTATGTTTAAGTCCAGTGTTGCAGCCACTGTACCAATCCATCCTTTTGATGTTATTCCTCTTTGTTGTTGACCCTCTATGTTGACCCACTATGCCAAGCATGATGTCTTTTTCCAGGGACTGGCCCCTCCTGATAATATGTCTGAAATATGAGAAATGAGGTCTGGCTATTCCGGCTTCTCAGGATCATCCTAGATATACTTCTTCTAACACAGATTTGTTTGTTCTTTGGCAGTTCAAGATACTTTTCAATATTTTTCTCCAGCATCATAACTCAAATGAATCAATTCTTCTATGGGCTTCCTTATTCATTGTCCAACTTCCAAATGCATATAAGGTTACTGAAAATATCATGGCTTGGGTCAGGTGCACTTAGTCTTCAAATTGACACTTTAAAGCAGCAGATTTCCCTAAAGCAATATCCTATTTCATTTATTGATTGTTGTTTCCATGAGTGTTGATGGTGGATCAGAGCAAAACGAAGTCTTAGACAATTTTAATATTTTCTCTATTTATATTGATGTTATTTAGTGGTCCAATGGTGAAGAGTTGTTTTATTTACATTGAAGTGCAACCCATACATAAGGCTGTGATCTTTGATACTTATCAGTAAATATTTTAAGTCCTCTTCACTTTCAATAAGCAAGGTTGTATCCCATGCATATTACAGATTGTTTATAATTCTTCCTCCAATAATGATGCCACATTCTCCTTGACATAATCCAGCTCTCACATTATTTGCAAAGCAAACAGCTTAAATAAATATGGTGAAAGATTACAACTTGGGTCACACCTTTCCTGATTTTAAACCATTCAGTGACCCCTTGTTTATTTGAATGACTCCTTCTCCATCTATGTGCAATTTCCTCACAACGTTGTCCATAGCTTGCCATGATCCATATGGTTGAAAGACTTTGTGTATTCAATAAAGCACAGGTAAACATATTTCTGATATTCTCTGCTTTAAGCCAAGATCCATCGAACATTAGCAATGATATCCCTTGTTTCATGTCCTTTGTGTATACCCTGAATTTGTTGTTGTTGTTGTTGTTAAGTGCCTTCGAGTCGGTTCCAACCCATAGCGACCCTGTACAGAGTTTCCAAGGCTGTAAATCTTTATGGGAGTAAAAAGCCTCATCTTTCTCCTGTGAAGAAGCTGGTAGTTTTGAACTGCTGAACTTGAGGTTTGCAGCCCGACATATTTGTCCTTATTTTTTCATTGAAGACCTTCATAATTGTGGGATTCACATTTAGGTGTTTAATCCATGTTGAGTTGGTTTTTGTATAGGACGTGAGGTAACGGTCTTGTTTCAATCCTTTGCATATGGAATTCCAGTTCTGCCAGCACCATCTGTTAAAGAGACTATCTCCTTCCCATGATTATACCTAGGCACTTTGTTGAAAATCAGTTGGCTCTATGTGGATAGGTTAATTACTGGATATGCAATTCAGTTCCATTGATCAAAGTATCTTTCACTATACCAGTTCAAGACTGTTTTTGACGACTGTAGCCATGTAGTAAATTTTGAAATCCCAGAGGAAGAGACTTCCAAACTTGGTCTTCTTAAGCAGTGCTTTGCTTATCCTGGGTCTCTTTACTTTCCATATAAAGTTTGTAATTGTTTTTTCCATCTCTTTGAAGAATGTCACTGGAATCTGGATTGGAATTGTATTATATGTATAAATTGCATTGGCAATACTGACATATTCAAGATGTTGTTGTAGTTGTTAGGTGCCATCTAATCGGTACCGACCCATAGTGACCTTATGCACTGCACACCAAAAGACTGCCTGATCCTGGGTCAACCTCAAGTATTGTTGCTACACTTGAGTCCATCAATTCTGACACTTGGCCAATGCACCTCATCAGGGATCTTCTTGTTTTTCTCTGACCCTCCACCTTACCAAACACGGTATCCTTCTCTAGGGACTAGTCCTTCCAGAAAATATGTCCAAAGTATGAGAGATGAAGTTTGGTAATCTTGGCCTCCAAGGAGCACTCTGGCTGCACTTCTTCCAAAACAGATCTATTGGTTCTTTTGGCAGTCCACTGTACTTTCAGTATTCTCCTTCAACAGCAGCACTCAAAGGCATCAATTCTTCCACAGTCATCATTATTCACTGTCCAGCTTTCACATGCATATGAGGTTATTGAAAATACCATGGCTTGGGTCAGGCGCACCTTAGTCCTCAATCTGACATCTTTGCTCTTCAACACTTTAAAAAATTCTTGTGCAGCAGATTTGCCTAATGCAATACGTCTTCTGATCTCTTCACTGCTGCTTCCATGAGTGTTGATTGTTGAGCCAAGAAGAATTACATCCTTGACAACTTCAATCTTTGCTCCTTTGATAAGAATGCTGTTTATTGGTCTAGTGGTGAGGATTTTTGATTTTTTACATTGAGATGTAATCCATACTGAAGGCTGTGTTATTTGATCTTCATCAGTAAATGTTTAAAGTCCTCTTCACTTTCAGCAAGCAAGGTTGTATCATCTGCATATCTTAGGTTTTTAATGAGTCTTCCTCCAAACCTGATACCACGCTTTTCTTCATAGAACCCAGCTTCTCAGATGATTTGCTAAGCATACAGGCTGAATAAGTATGGTGAAAGAATACAACCTTCTCACACACCTTTCTTAATTTTAAAACATTCAGTGTTCCCATGTTCTGTTCGAACAACTGCCTCTTGGTCCAGGTACAGATTCTTCATGAGCACAATTAGGTGTTCCGGAATACTCAAAGAAAAAGAGGAAGAATCCCACCAAGGTGAATTATCAAAGTGGCAGCATCAATGGGCTCAAGCATGGTAATGATAGTGAGGTTAGCCCAGGATTGGGTAGTGTTTCGTTCTGCTGTGCATAAGGTCGCTATGAGTCGGTACTGACTCGATGGTACTTAACAATAACATCAGCAATGTTCATGAGGAATATTGGTATATAATTTTCTTTCTAAGTAATATCCTTCCCTGGTTTTGATATGAAGTTATGCTTGCTTCATAAAAAGTATTTAGGAAGTTTTCCATCCTCTTCTATATTCTGGAATAATTTGAGTAGTATTGGTCTCAGCTCTTCCCTGAAGGTTTGGTAGCTATCTGGGCCTAGACTCCTTTTGGTTTGGAATTTTTTTTTAAGTTTTCATTGTGAAATGAGTGATTGTTTATATGGGAGTGAACATTTGTTTTAAATTTATCTTATGGTCTTTTATTTCATTGCAATGATTACAATCCCCTCCATCATCATCATTCAACAGTGTTTGCTTCTATTCCATCTAGTTGTTGTGTTTTTTATGTGTGTGTGTTTGTTTGTTTTAATGTACATAAGAACACCCAGGAATATAAACATTTTGAAAAAACAACAGGCACATTCTGTTTTCCTGCCTCCTGGATGCCAGCACAGAGCCTTTCTCTTTCCATGAGACCAGAGTCCTCAGGTGCTCTATCTCTGCATGTCATCAACTCAGCCTCTATATCTGGTGTCACTATTCTCTGGATAGGGTCCCATATTCAGCTTATGCTCTTCTCTATTGATGGTTCTACGTTTACAGTTGTGACAATCACAGTTAACCCTGATAACAATTACTCACTGTTGTATCATAAGAATCTTGTCCCCATCTCCTTTCACCAGGCCTCTCTGTTGTTGTTGTTGTTAGGTGCCATTCAGTCTGGACCGACTCATAGTGACCTTATGCACAGCAGAACGAAACAATGACCAATCCTGTGCCAACCTCACTACTGTTGCCACACTTGTGCCACTACCAGTGCTGGCGCCTGGCCAATCCATCTCATTGGGGATATTCCTCTTTTTCTCTGACCCTACATCTTACCAAACATGATATCCTTCTCCAGCTACTGTTCCCTCCTGACAACATGTACAAAGTATGAGAGATGAAGTTTGGCACCTTGGCCTCTAAGGAGCTGCACTTCTTCCAAAACAGATCTAGTGGTTGTTTTGGCAGTCCATGGCACTTTTAGTATTCTCCTCCAACAGCAGCACTCAAAGGCATCAATTCTTCTAAGATCTTCCTTATTCACTGTCCAGCTTTTGCATGCATATGAGGTTATTGAAAATACCATGGTTTGGGTCAGATGCACCTTAGTCCTCAATCTGACATCTTTTCTCTTCAACACTTTAAAAAAGGTCTTGTGCAGCAGATTTGCCTAATGCAATACTTTGTCTGATCTCTTGACTGCTGCTTCCGTGAGTGTTGACAGTTGATCCAAGAAGAATGAAATCCTTGACACTTCAATCTTTTCTCCATTGATAAGAATGTTGTTTGTTGATCCAGTGGTGAGGATATTTGTTTTCTTGACATTGAAATGTAATCCATATTGAAGGCTGTGCTCTATGATCTTCATCAGTAGATGTTTTAAGTCCTCTTCACTTTCAGCAAACAAGGTTGTATCACCTGCATATTGCAGGTTGTTAATGAGTCTTCCTCCAATCCTGGTGCCACATTTTTCCTCATAGAACCCAGCTTCTCAGATTATTTGTCCAGCGTATAGGTTGAATAAGTATGGTGAAAGAATACAACCTTATCGCATGCCTTTCTTAATTTTAAAACATTCAGTATTCCCATGTTCTGTTTGAACAACTGCAACTTGGTCCAGGTACAGATTCCTCATGAGTACAATTAAGTGTTCTGGAATACTCGTACTTCGCAATGTTGTCCATAGCTTGTCATGATCCATACAATCAAAAGCCTTAAAATAGCCTGTCTACACAAGATGAAAACAATGCAGGGGAATTCTACCTTCCCCTGCACAATTCAAAGCTAAACTTCCTCTTGAAATCTTGTAAGCCAGTCATTGTGTGCCTTTATAAACCCCCTTCCGCATTTTAGGTAGCCAGTGCCTAACTTGCCCATCCCTATCAACCCTGTGTACAGAGGGGATTGGAATGATCCTTGATGTGAAGATTCCTTCCTTCTCAGTTGGTATTTGAAGCTACAACGTTCATAAGTATAGGTCAAGTTCATCAAATTATAGTCATTTACACTTGTTTCCTTTATCAAAAAGTTTTTTTTTTTAATTATTATTATGTTTTTTTAAGTTTTTATTGTGAAGTTTAGATGGGAGAACATCAGCTTTACACTCATCCTATGGTATTATGTTTCACTGCAATGATTACAATCACCTCCAGGCATCATTAAATATCGGTTTGGAGTTTTATGAAGACCTTATCAATTTCTTCTTTTGTTATGGGTCTGTTCAAGTTTTCTACTTCTCTCTGT
Source organism: Chrysochloris asiatica (assembly GCF_000296735.1). Classification (NCBI taxonomy): domain Eukaryota; kingdom Metazoa; phylum Chordata; class Mammalia; order Afrosoricida; family Chrysochloridae; genus Chrysochloris; species Chrysochloris asiatica. Next base: position 189,442 of record NW_006408974.1, read on the forward strand.
GTAACTTTAGGTTTTTGTTGTTGTTGTTGTTGTTAAGTGCCGTCGAGTTGGTTCCGACCCATAGCGACCTGTACAAGGTTTCCGAGGGTGTAAATCTTTATGGGAGTAAAAAGCCTCATCTTTCTCGCGCGGAGCGGCTGGTAGTTTCGAACCGCTGACCTTAAGGTTCACAGCCCGATTCGTAACCACTACGCTACCAGAGCTCTATATCCATCTCTTCTAAGCTTTCGGATTTGTTAGAGTACAACTCTTCACAGTATTCTATTATTATCCTTTTGATTTCGTTTAGTTCTGTTGTGACATCACCCATGTGATGTCTAATACAAACTATTTGTGCCTTCTCCCTCTTTTCTTTTGTTAGGTTTACCAATGGTCTTCAATTTTATTAATCCTTTAAAAGAACCAAATTCTTGTCCTGTTGACTCTTTCTATAGATGTTCTCTTTTCCATCTCTTTTATGTCTGCTCTGATCTTTGTTATTTCTTTTCTTTTGGTGTCTGTAGGTTCCCTCTGTTAGTCTGTTTCTAATTGCTGGAGATATTATGTTAATGTGTTAATTTTTGTTCTTTCTTCTTTTTGGATGTGCTCATTTATCACAATAAATTGTCCTATCAGCACCGCTTTTGCCAAAGATTTTGGTATGCTGAGTTTTCATTATCGTCTGTTTCTAGGAACTTTATGAATTCATGTTTAAATTGTTTTAACCAGTCACTTTGCAACATGGTGTTGTTAGTTTCCATATATTCTACTGTATTTCCTTTGTTCTCTTATTTCTAAGTTTTATAGTATTGTTGTTAGAAAAGATGCTTTGTTGTATTTTTATTATTGTACATTTATGGATGCTTGTTTTGTGACCTAATACATGGTCAAATCTGGAGAATATTTCATGTGCACTGGAGAACAATGTATATTGTGCTGTTGTTGGGTTGAATGTTCTGTACACATCTATGAGGCCATGTTGGTTGATTGCACTATTTAGTTCCTCTGTAACTTTGTCAGGTTTCTTTCTGGTGGTTCTCTATGTCATCTTGCTCAATTGATCCTTTGATCATGAGATAATGTCTTTCTTTATCTCTTATGCTGTTTTTTTGTCTTTAAGTTTATTTATTAGTGATTAGTGTTGCTACCTCTGCTTGTTTATTATTGCAGTTAAAGTGATATATTCTTTTCCATTCTTTAACTTTTAGTCTTTTTTTGTCTTTGTGTGTAAAGTGTGTTTCCTACAGGCAGCATATTGATGGGTCTTGATTTCTTATCCATTCTGCTATTCTTTGTCTCCTCACTGGTACATTTAATCCATTGACATTCAATGTAATTATCAATAAGTATGAATTAATTGTTGCCATTATGTTAAATTTTTGGTAGTGCTGTTCGTTCCTTCATTCTGCATGACTTCTTGTACTTAGTTTGTGTTATTATTTTGAACTTCATTTGACCTCCCAGATCTTTGAATTCATTGTTGTAATTTTGTTCTGTTCTAAAATCTGCTATCTGTCATCTGAGTTTCAGGTGGTGTTGCCATGCCTTTCAGTCTCTGGTTGTTGTCTGTTCTTGTTGGTTTTCAGTACAAAGAACTCCCTTTAGGATGTTTTGAAGTGCTGGAATGGTGTTGACAAAAACTCTTAGCTGCTGTTTATCCTGGAATGTTTTGATTGCACCATTGTATTTGATTGACAGTTTTGCTTGATGAACAATTCTTGGTTGGCAGTTTTGTTTTGTTTTTTTTTCTTCTTCTTTTTTTTTTTTCTTTTAGAGTTTTATATATGTGTACCCATTGCCTTCTTGCCTGCATGGTTTCTGCTGAGAAGTGAGAATTTAATCTGATTTGCTTACCTTTGTAAATAACACTTCTCTTTTCCCTGGCTGCTTTTAGGATTCTCTCCTTGTCTTTGATTTTGTAGAGCTAGATTATGGTACATCTTGGTTATATTCTTTTAGGGGTTTATCCTTCCTGGGGTATATTCAGCTTCTAGAATATTTATTTTCTCATCCTTCAAAATGTTAGGAAAATTTTCTTCCAGAAGCTCTTCAACTATCTCCTCTGTGCACTTCTCTGATTGTTCCTGTTCCAAAATGCCAATAATTCTTAAGTTATTCTTCTTCATATTATCCAGCATAAATCTTAGTCTCTTCAGACTTTTTTATCCGATTTCTACTTGCTTTTGTATCTTAGCAGTATTGAGAGATTTGTCTTCCAGCTCACTGATTCTGGCTTTCATCTCTTCAATTCTGCTCCATTGCCCTTTCAGTGTATTGTCCATTTCTGATACTTTATTATTGATTATCAGGATCTCGTTTTGCAGCTTTTGAATTGTTTCCAATGCTGTATTGATCTTGTTTGATTGTTCCTGTAGTACTTTCCTGACTTCTTCCATATTTTCTTCCACCCCTTTTCGGAGCATTTGAATGTGTTTCCATATCATTCTTCTGAATTCCTTCTCAGGCAAATCCAAAACCTGCTCTTCCTCTTCTGGAAATCCTTTGTCTGCATCCAGCTCTTTTGTCTCTGTTACTCTTTTCAGTTTGGAGGCATGTTTTGAGATCTTTTGTTGCATTTTCTTTGTCATTTTCAGTAGAGAGATGGTTTTCTAATGCTTAAATGGATGTTTGTTGCTGTTGGATATGATCAGGAGATAGGCTTCCCTTTTCACATGTAATGCCTAGCCGCTGTTTTTGGCTTTTGTTTCAATGGTGGAATATTATGGAGTATCCTTGTAGCTTGGCTATATGGCCACATTTGCTGACTTTTATTGAGTAACATAGGGAGAAAAAACTCCCACCTCTAAGAAAAAAGTGATCAAAAGGACCCAAAACAGAAGCAATTTGAAGGCAGAGAGAAAAACTAACACTCTAAAACAAAAATAAAACTGTAGTCAACTGGCCAGTCACCTTCACTGCGCAGGTAAGTGTGCGGGCATCACAGAAACCTCCAGCAGTGGGTGAGGGTGTCCATTTGCTCAGGCCCCTCCTCTTGTCACCACCGTAGAGGTGTGCAGATAGATATTGAGAAGTTAATGGAAGAAAGACTGTATACTATTGTACAAATTCACCATTCATTCTTTCCAACCCTTTACAAGGTCACTCTGAATAGCATCAACTCGACGGCACTTAACAACAACACCATAAGTGAAGGAGGTGTGGTAACTGGACTATTAATTACAAGGTTGGCAGTTCAAACCCACCAGTTGTCACTTGGAAACTTTATACAGGGTTGTTATGAGTGAAAAGTGACTCAGAGTCACTTAACAACAACAACAACAACACTATAAGATAAATACCACAGGAAAATGGCTTTAACAAACAAATTTCTTCTCTCATAGTTTAAGAACCTGGAGGTCCGAATCCAAGCTACTGAACATTTAAAGGAAGGTTTTATTTTTGTGTCTGATTTGCGGGAAAGTCATCGTCACCTTTCAACATCTGTTGGCCAAGAGTTCCTTGAAGAATTCCATCTTTCTTGGCATCAATCTTCACCTGGCTCTAGGAAGTTTGGAGTACAAGAAAGCCAAGGCTGAAGCACACATTCAGGTACTAGCTCTTCTTTCTTAATGGTAGTCAAGTACTTCTTTCTGTATTTTCTTCTCTCCTCTTTTATCTCTTGTAATATAAAACATGATGTAGACCACATTCTAAGGAAACTCCCAGCATCAGTGTTGTGACTTGAGGAAGGGTGTTGCACAATCTCTAATTCATTTACAACAGATTGGTTGATTATATTAAATCACAATGTGGGTGATGATGTCAGCATTATATAAATGTCACACCACTGAGAACCATGGCATAGAGGAGCTGACATATTTTGATGATACTCAATTTAGTCCATGATGTATAATATAACTCTTAATTTTACAACTAATGAAAGAGAGGCATAGATATATTAGTTAGCATGACCAATGTCAAGCAGTTAATAAGGAATGAGACCAGTGGTTCAGAGTCACTGATCTTTATTATGATTCCTGTTATCTAATATCAAATAGAGGCATGTACCTTGTATGAATCAACTGTACATAATATTCAATTTTAAACTTAAACCTTTTGATTTGAAGAAACTTCTATATTAAACTGGTTTAATGAATTAAAACATAGAAACAAACTACATTTAAATAATAAAAAATAAAGTATACAATATTATTTGGGCTCATTTTTTAAGATAAAGTATTGAAGTAATTTTTCTTTACTGATCTCTTCATATAACTGTTAATTATGTCAATAAAATATTGTTCTAAATACTAAAGATATGCAAAATTTCTACTACAAACTGCAAAATTCTATGAAATAACTAATATTATATAAACATGTTTCATTTTATTATAGTTAGCATTATACGGATACAGGATAACAATGTAAAATTTTTCTTCAAAATTAGTATTTATGAATTAAGTTTTTGTTTTTGCAGATTTTAAAAGATTTATTTGACAAGTTTCACTTAGCACAATACAACTAAAAGGAAACCACAATACAATGAAAGATTTAAATCAAGGCCTCAGAATTTCACACAAACACCAATACCAAAATCCTAAATTATTGGTATTATGTCTCATTTTCCCATTGAACTTAAAAATAATAATAACAACAACTTAAACTTAACTGCCTTACAGGTTATAAAATGAAACTAGAATTAACAAACATGCCAAACGTTTCACTTTTAATTGTAGACATAGCTCCTATATTTGAGTTTTACAAAAAAATGGCATGTCTTTCATCATGCATTTAGTCTTCAATATATTATGGTATAAGAGTAACATTTAACATAATTGAACTATTTTAACCTAAATAGGCTTTACTGCTTAAATACAATCTACAACTAACTTGAGAAAAACTGAAAATTGTTCAACAGTTATTGTTTGCTCAAACTTTATTGTTAGATAATGTTTTGTTTTCAAAAACACTAAACATCTTTTCAAAATAATCCTGATTTCCACTTAGAGTAAGCATGAGTCTCATAAGCTTGTATTGCAAAACTGTTAAATTATTGTTTGTTTGTTTTTCCTTTTTCTTTAAAATAATAATAATAATGTTGCCCAAGAGTCAGTGATCAGGATTATATTCCCCATCTACCACTCAGACTGGACATGATAGACATCCCTCCCATTCTGTTCGCTTCTGTAGATGCATGGCTTCCACTACTGTAGTAGCTGCCGTTCACTGCTCTTTGGCTATCTATGCAATGTTTGATTGAAAATTACTGGAGTTTTCCTGCAAAACTTGGTCATAACCACTCATGCTGCTCTGACCACCATAGACACCCCCAAAGCCACCACTCAGCTGCTGACTAACTGGGCCACCATAACTGGACTGGTTTGACAAGCCCATGCCTCCCATCATTTGGCTACCATAGCACCACCGCTTGCCCCTGCTGTAGACTTCAAAAAAAGTTCTACATATCTGGGTTGCATATTTGCTTTGTCTTTTGACATAGCTGCCATAGCATCTTCATGAGTAGCAAACTCAACATCAGCTTCACCAGTTACTCTGCCATCCGGACCAATTTCAATGTATACTTTCACTGGGTTTAGCAGTGAAAAAAAGTAATAAATGTCATTCGCAGTAGCTCTGTAAGGTAATCCCTGCATATGTACATATTGTCCTGTTTTGCTCTGGAAACTAGAACCACCATCCTGGTATTGGTTATCAGACATTTCTGAAAAACAATAATTGAGGTCTCTTCCAAATCTATCTGACCCAAATCCATAGCCACAATTATAGCCATTCTAGTCATCATAGCCTCCATGGCCTCCACCACAATAACAACACCTCATTCTTTCAAAGCCAGCTCCCCTGCCCATACTGTGGTATCCTCTGCCAGGCCCAGGTTTGTCATAGGAACCTGGCCACTGCAGGGCCGTAAGTTTTCAAGCTGGATCATAATGAGTTCTAACTTCAGCTCGATGGCTCTTAAAGATTTTGATATACCTGTGCCCTATTCTTTCCTTGTGTTTCTTTAGAGCCTTTTCAGCTATCTCCTGTAAAGCAAACTGCATGAAGGCCACCCCCATACTCCTCCCCCTGAAAGTCTACCCGCAACATTATCCCATATGGCATGATTTTCAACCTTGAGAAGAACTAAACAATCTCTTCCTTGCTACATCCAAAGGGGAGTCTTCTAAGCCTCACAAAGCCATCATTGGCAGTGTTGGGACTATTTGGACCAGTATGCTTCAACACCCAATCCATTTCAATGTTTGTTTTTTTTAATGTTTTATTGTGAATTATATGATAGTTTACATGAGAGAACTTTAGTGTTACATTCATTCCATCGTATATCATTTCATTGCCATGGTTCCAATCCCCTCCATGCATCATCTACTGACCAAAGGGTATATCCTAGAAACCCACCCCCTACACTTCCCCCTACCCCCCAAGTCTTCTGCCCCCAGTCCCTCTCCCTCTCTGGATCCAAAGTCCCCAGCTGCTTCATCACTCCACGTCATCATCTCTGTCTCCATCTCAGGCATCTCTGCTTCTTTGGATAGGGTCCTGCTCTTGGGTTTTCTCCATTAATGGTCCTAGAGACCTCCACTCCTAGACTGGAGAAATAATCACTTCCTTCCTTGCTACAGAACATCTACCTTTGCATTTCCTCATAATCAGTCCTGATAACCATTATTCACTACAGTATCATGAGTTACCCATCTGTATTTCATTTCATCTGCTCCGCCTAGACAGATTGGATAGTACTCACTGGTGATTCTGCCTTTCTCCATGCCCCTAGCTCTAGGTTCCCTCTTGAAAGCTTGTAAGCCAGTCACTTCTTGCCTTTGTAGTGCCCCCCTCCCCATTTGGGTAACGAATGTCCAAGTTGCCCATCCCTGTCTACTCTGTGTGTGGAGGGGGTGGGAATGTTTCTTGCTGTAAGGATTTGTTCCTTCTTTTGAGTCATTGCA
>NW_006408974.1:201804-203600 GCF_000296735.1 Chrysochloris asiatica
CCTATCTGGATCTCTTTTCCTACATGTTTACCTTCTTTTACATTGTACTTGTTTTGGTCATAGACCGACCTCCAGAGTCTCTGAGTTTGTTCTTATAGTTTTGTTTTGTTACTAATTCTTCTTTTTGTTGACTTAATTCAGGGAGGCTGCCATGTTTGTCAATCTCTAGTTGTCTCTTCTTGTTGGTTCTCAGTCCACAGAACTCCATTTAGGATGTTTTGTAGTGCAGTGTTGGCTTTGGTAAATTCCCATAGCTTCTGTTTATCCTGGAATGTGTTGATTACACCCTCATATTTGATTGATAGCTTTGCTGGATAAAGGATTCTTGGTTGGCAGTTTTTTTCTTCCAGAGTTTTATATATGTCTCCCCATTGCCTTCTCACCTGCATTGTTCCTGCTGAGAGATCTGAGCTTAATCTGACTTGCTTGCCTTTGAATGTGAGCCTTCTGCTTTCTTTGGCTGCTTTCAGGAGCATCTCCTTATCTTTGAGTTTGAAGAGCTAGACTATGATATGTCTTGGTGATTTTCTTTTGAGGTCTGCTCTTCTTGGAGTACGTTGAGCTTCTTGTATGTTTATCTTTTCGCTTTTCAGTATGTTGGAGAAATTTTCTTACAGTAACTCTTCGACTATTTCCTCTGTGGACTTGTGTGATTCTTCTTGTTCTCGATTTCCAATAATTCTTACATTATTCCTCTTCATGTTGTCCAACATGAATCTTAGACCTTCCTCTGATTTTTTAATCCTTTTTTGTGTTTGTTCTTCTATCTTATTGGTATTGAGAGACTTGTCTTCCAGCTCCCTGATTCTTCCTTCCATCTCATCTATTCTACTTCTCTGCCCTTTCAGAGTGTTTTCTATTTCTACCATTTTGTTTTTGATTGTTTGTACCTCTTCTGTCAACTTTGCATTGTTTCCAATGCTGTATCTATCTTGTTTGATTGCTCTTGTAGCATTTTCCTGGCTTCTTCCTTATTTTTCTCAACTCCATTATAAAATGTTTTGAAACATTTTATAATCATTTTTCTGAATTCTTTCTCAGGCATTTCCAGGGCCTGCCCTCCTTCCAGAATGGAGTCCAGATCTACTTCTAGGTCATTTGTCTCTGATATTTTATATTTTTTCTGGACATGAGCAGATATGGTCATCTGCTTTTGCTTCTTGGACATGTTTAATGTTTATTTGTGGCCCCAATACTTAAATGAGTATATATTTTGGTACTTTTTTATGCTTTCTGATTGCTTCCAGGAAGATGTGATCAGAGTGTGGTATTCCTTTTCACTCTTCTTAATGCTTGACTCAGAGTAACTTTCACAGATGTTGCCTGTTTCCCTGGTATCTGGCGGCTAGTATTGCTTATTGCCGTGGTTTTGGTGTTTTATAAGGTGTGATTGCAGCCTGGGTAATTGGCAGTAGTTGCTGACTCTTTTCATGTAATATAGGGAGACAAAGAGTCCTCCAACTGCAGAAGGGAGGCTTGTAACAGCCAAGCAACAACAGTTGGGTAAAAAACAAAGTGAGAATCAAAAGCAAAAACAAAAATGGGAGAAAGAGCAAAAAGGGAAAAAATAAAAAAGAAGAAAAAAAAAAAGAAGAAGAAGAAAATAATGTAGCACAAGCAAAATCAGGACTGAATACTGCAGTCTCTAATCAAAAAGGGAAAAAATAAAAAAGAAGAAAAAAAAAAAAGAAGAAGAAGAAAATAATGTAGCACAAGCAAAATCAGGACTGAATACTGCAGTCTCTAATCACAAAGAAGGGATGGGGAGCAGAAGAAAAAGAGAGAGAGGAAAAATA
>NW_006408974.1:204323-208522 GCF_000296735.1 Chrysochloris asiatica
CCAGGACTCTTGCCAAACCAGTGAAAAAAGGCAGACCCGAATAGACACCTGTGCTGACTGTGCGGGTTCCTTTCGGGCCTGGTTAGTACGCAATCAGTCAGGCAGTGTGTAGCGAGAGGTTGGTCCCATAGGCAGGCCGGTGTTTGCGCAAGGTCCTGCAAGCAATGTGAGGCCCGCAAGGGTTTTTGGGCAGCCTGTATGGGGCTCTCGCTTGTTATGACATGTGGGCGGGTTCAGCAGAGTTAGTGCGTGATCCAAAGGTTAGGGCATGCTACGGTGTGTGCTTGCAGTCCAGTTTGGTTGGGGTCTGCGAAGGCAGGGGTGCGGGGATTGAGGGGGTCGTGGGGTGGTGAACACGGCTTAATTGGGCAGGGTAGAGGCCACTCGCCAGGGTGGATACAGTCTGTGCCTGATGACATCAGACAGTCATCGTTTTTTTGTTTGTTTGTTTGTTTGTTTGTTTGTTTTAACTAACTTCTCTCTGCCCACTGCTCGTGCAGAAATTACACTCTAGGGCAGATGTCCCTCACCTTCTCTTCCCCCTGTCTCCAGTGGCTCCCCTGTTCAAGGCTCCATATTACTAGAAGCGCCGCAGGAGCTTGTTCCAGCCCTGCCCCCCAAACCCAAAGGAGCTGGGGCTGTGGCTGCATGCTGCGGCTGGTACAAGTTTAAAAAGCCAGTAGTTCCTCAGTACGGTGATTTTTCAAAAAAGCGAGTTTTAAGATTTTGAAGTACTGAGACTTATGGTGGCTGTAAGGGTGTGGGTTCACTACAGGAAGGTTTCTTTCGTGAGTTCTCCTCCCCTGAACCTGGAGCCCCTCTCACCCATGCCGTCTGGCCACTGTGGCAAACTGAAAGTCCCCTCTCAACGTTATTTGACTTGAATACTTCAACATATCTGTGTCCATCCCAAAGTTTCTCTCTTTCAGGGCCACTTTGACTTCATCTTTTGATTCAAGATCAACAAAATCCTCCCCACTCGGTCTGCCATCTCTTGTGTAGATGAAACAAAAACCTTCAGCCCCATTTTGAATTTTGCAGTCAGAAAAAAAACACTGCACTTCATTGGCTAAGCAGGACCAGGGCAAGCCCAGACCTTCACCATGAATCCCTCTCTGCCTTCAGTACCCAACATCATCATCTCTTAGGAGTCCTGGCATTGAAATAAGACTGCAAGGTGATGATGAGGACCAGACCTTCACTGACAACTTCAGTGCTAATAAGATGAAAATCTGAATTAAGTTTAAAAGCTTAAATTTACTTTCTTGAAAAAAAAAAGTATTTATTTACTCTTCAAAATTTATAAAATAATTTATACTGTTGTTAGTTGTCATAAAGTTGCTTCCAACTCATAGTGACTCAGTTCATATGTACAACAGAACAAAACACTACTTAGTCCCTTATTATGCTCACAATCATCATTAGCACTTGTATCTATTGCTGGTGCTGTTGTGTCAATCCATCTCGTAGGTGGTCTTTCTCCTTTTTGCTGACTCTAAACCTTACCAAGCATGACATACTTCTCCAAGGATTACCCCCTCCTAGATATAGTTCCAAAATATGAGAGATGATGTGCCACCATCCTGGAAACTACGAAGCATTCTGGCAATACTTTTCCTGACACAGGTTTGTTTGCTTCTCTGGCAGTCCATCAAAGTTTTAATATTTTTCTCCAACAACATACCTCAAATACAACGATTCTTCTATGGTCTTCTATATTCATTTTCCAATTTTATTATTCATACAAAGCTATGGAAAATGCCATGGCTTAGATCAGGCACATCAATCTGCAAATTGATATTTTTGTTTTTGAACACTTAAAAAAGATCTCTTGCAGAAGAATTGCCTAATGCAATATGTTATTTGATTCCTTAACTGTGACATCCTTAAGTGTTGACTGTAGATCCAAGCAAAATGAAGTCTTTTACAACTTCAGTTTTTTCTCTGTTTATCATGATGTTATAAATTGTCCAAAGTGGAGGATTGTTGTTTTCTTTTCATTAAGGTACAACTTAAACAAATGAAGACTGTGGTCTTTGATCCTCATCAGTAAGTGTTTAAGTCTTTTTGCCCTCATGAAGCAAGGTGATATCATCTTCAGATCACCAATTGCTAATGAGTCTTCCTCCAATCATGCTTTGATGATCTTCATCATATGACAAGTTTTTCAGATTATTTGCTCAGCATGCAGACTGGTATGCCACTGAAGGTTAATGAGCTAGACTGCAAAGTTGGTTTGAAACCCAAGGTTGGCAGTTCAAGCTCAGAAGCTGCTCCTCGGAAACTATACACTGTCGCTTCAAGTTGGAACCGATTCCATGTAACTTAACAACAATCACATAGAGATTAAGTAAGTATGGTGAAAGAATATAACCTCAGTGCACAGCATTACTGATTTAAAACCACTCAGTGTGCCTTAGTTCTTTAAAATAACTGCCTCTTGGTCTATGCTCAGATTCCTTATGAGCACAATTAAGTGTTCTGGAATATCCATTCTTCACAATGTTATCCATAACTTCTCATGATCCATATAGTCTAAAGCCTTTGCATATTCAATAAAGCACTGGTAAACATCTCTTTGTTATTCTCTGCTTTCAATCAAGATCCATATGATGTCCTCAAATGAATCTGGCTTAAACCTCTGGAAGTTCCCTGTCAATGCCTGTTGCATTCACCTTTTAATTATCTTAAGCAAAATTTTACTTTCATATGATGTCAGTGGTATTGTCCAACAATTTCTGCATTCTAATGGGTCACCTCTCTTTTGAATGGTCATATCAATCTTTTTCAATCACTTGGCCAAGTAGTCTCTTCCAAATTTGTATAGATGAGTGAGTGTCTCATCTGCATCAATTTGTGGAAAGATATCAATTTGTATTCCATCAGTTCCTGGAAACTTGTTCTTCATCAATGCCTTAAGAGCACCTTGGACTTCTTCCTTCAATGCCATTAGATCTGGATCATATGCTACTCCATGAAATGTTTGAATATTGACCATTTCTTTTTGGTATAGTGACTCCCTATATTCCTTCCATCTTCTTTTAAAGTTTTCTGTACCATTCAATATTTTCTCCATAGAATTTTTCAATTTTTCAAGTTGAGGCATGAATTTTTTCTTCAGGTCTTCCAGCTTGAGAAATGCTAATCATGTTTTTACCTTTAGGTTACCTAAATCAAGATCTTTGCACATTTTATCAAAATATTTGAATTTGTCTTCTTGAACTATCATTTTAATTTTTATATTCAGCTATTTTATCTCATTTATTCCTTTTTTTACTATCGCTACCCTGGAGAAAAATTTCAGAATCTTTTCTGACATCCAGTTTGGTCTCTTCCTTCTTTATTTCTTCTTAATGACCTTTTGGTTTCTTCTTATGTGATAGTCTTCATGTCATCTGACAACTCTTGCTCTCTTCTGTCATCAGTGAATAATGCATCCAAATTTTTCTTAAGATAATCTCTAAATTCAGGTGGAATATATTCAAGGTCATATTATTGCTCTCATGACTTCTTTTAATTTTCTTCAGCTTCTGCCTGAACTTCCTTTTGAGAAATTAATGATCTGTTTCACAGTCTTTCCCTGGCCCTGTACTGACTGGGTATGTGGAGCTTTTCCACCACCTCTCTACAGATATGGTCACTTGTTTCTGTGCATTCCATGTGGAAAGGTTCATTTTTATATACCATTTTTATGTTGTCTATAAAGTTACTTAGTGAATAAGTCATTTGTTGTTGTCCAGTGTCATAGAATTGGTTCTGACTCACAGTGACCCAGTATAGGCTTTTTGAAGAGGGTCTCGTGGGGTGAACTGCCAACTTTTCATTCAAATCACTGTTGTAGTCCAGTGCATTCTCCTTGCAGGGCCACACAAAGATGACAAATAAGTCATTAGTCTTGCAAAATTCTGTCATGAGATTGCTATCATTTCTAATACCAAGGTCAAATTTTCTAACTTCTGATTATTCCTCTTTGATTCCATCCCTTGTATTTCAATCACCAGTAATGATCAATGCATCTTGATTGCAATCTACACAATAATCCATTAATAATAAACATTTATGTTGAATAAATTATTATTTGTACAGAAATAATTATCCATACTCCAGTTATTTCAAAATGCCTGAACAACATTGAGAGTACACTTGAAATGATTCTGTCAAACAGACCAGTGAGAGTGGATTATGTGGCAAATCATTTG
>NW_006408974.1:211728-216354 GCF_000296735.1 Chrysochloris asiatica
GGGAGAAAGAGGAGGATTTCTGCTCCTTTAAAGATTTACAGCCTCGGAAACCCTGTACAGGGTCTCTATAGGTTGGAATCGACTGGACGGCACATAACAACAAATATATATATATTGAGTGTCATCGAGTCAGTTCCTACCCATAATGACCCTGCACAGGGTTTCCAAGGAGCGGCTAGTGAGATAAAACCACCAACCCTTGTGATTCAAAGTGACTTCGCAGTTCAACGCATTAACCCACAGTGCCAACAATGTATGTTATAACCTATTTTATTAATGATTCTTTGAATTCTTTTCGTGTGTGTGTGTGCAGGTACATATAATGTTAATTTAGGATATTTTCTTTCTATGTAGAAGTCTCATAATCAAAATATACTGCTATATGGTATTTTTACCTGGAAAAAAATTACAAATACAACAGGAAAGCTGTCCATCAGGTCTGTATCTTTTTACCATAATCATTCATTGTAGAGGCTTATTGAGTAGTTCAAGCAGCTGGGTTATATGAAGAAAAACTTGGCATCATGATTACAGGAAGACTCATTAACAAATTATGCAGAATACACAACCTTGTCTGCTGAAAGTCTATAGGACTTGAAGCACTTACTGAAAAAGATCAAAGACTACAATCTTCCTAAATCCTCCTTCCATTGTTCTTGATTGTAGATCTAAGTAAAACTAATTTTATGATCACTTTTTTTTTTTTTTTTTTTTTGTCTTTCTGTTTATCATCATGTTGCTTGCAGATTCATTTGTGAGGACTTCTGTTTTGTTTATTTTTCGAATTAATCCATCATGAAGTCTTGGTTCTTCATCAGTTAGTGCTTTATGTCATGTCTCCTTCACTTTTAACATGTGAGTTTGTGTTGTACATATCTCAGGTTTTTAATAAGTCTTATTTCAATCTTGATGTCTTATTCTTCTTTTATATTCCAACCTTCTGGTTCATTTTTTCAACGTGCAAATTGAGGAAGTATGGTGAAAAGTACAACCATAACACAGATGTTTCCTGATTTTAATCCATACAATATTTCAATCATCTGTCTCTTGTTCTATAAGAGCAAATAAATTTTTCTGGAATTTTTATTTTCCTCAATGTTATTTATAATTTTTTTTATGGTCTAAATAGTTGAATGCCTTTACATAGTGAATATAAAACAAAGGAAATCATCATTCTGGTATTTTCTGCTTTCAGTCAAGTTTGTCTGATATCAACAATGATATCCTTCATTCCACATATTCTTCTGAAACTTCTTATGGTTATGTGAGCTCCAAGTCATAGTGAGCCGGTATATGGTTTTTGAGGCGGCAAACCTTTATGGAACAGAAGGTTTCATCTTTGTCCTATAGGAAATATGTTAGATTAAGACTGCTGACCTTGAGGTTAGCAGCCCAATTTACAATTCACTATGCTACCAGGGGTTCTACTTTAAATTTCTGGCAGTCCATGCAATGTTAAAAGCATTTTTGTATTAGCTTCATCACACATACTTGACTGTGATATTGTTTAATGATTTCTGCATTTCATTGAACCACCTTTCTTTGGGATGGGTATAAATATAGGTATCTTCCAGTAAGTTGACAAGGCAGCTATCATTTTAATTTATTGGCATAGAGAAATGAGCACTTTTAGTCTTCCATCAGTTTATGTAAACATATTAATTGGTATTCTATCAATACTCGGAAACTTATTTTTCACCAACGTGTTTAGCACAACTTGAAATTCTTCCTTCAATACTATTGGTTTTTGATCATATGCTACACTCTGAAATAAATGAATGTAAATCCATTCTTTTTGGTACACTATTTCTATGTTTTTTTTTCCATATTATTTTGATAATTCCTGTATTGCTGAATATTTTCCCTCTAGAATGCTTCATATAGAGTCTTCCAACTAAGACTTGAACTTTTTCTTCACTTCATTCAGTTTGAGAAATGCTGAGTGTGTTCTTTCCTTTTGGTTTTCAAACTACAAATATTTGCACATTTCTTTATATTAGTTTGCTTTGTCTTCTAGAGTTATTAAAAAAATGTTCTCTACAACTCTTTTATTTTGTTATTTTTAGGAAAACTTAAGTGTAGGAAGTGCAGTGGCTCTATAGACTAAGCACTGGACTGTGAACCACATAATAATGGCATTTTGAGTCCACCAGCTGCTTCACAGGACAAAAATGAGATTTTCTTCTCTCACAAAGATTCACAGCCTCAGAAACCATATACAGAGTTGCTGTGAGTAAGAATCAATTTGAAGGCACTTAACAACAAAAAGTTGATTTTGCACTCATGGCAACCCCATCAAATAAAGCAGAACTGCTACATAATTTTTTTAGGCCTATAATTGTTAAAGTCATAGATGACCAAGTATTTATTCTATGAACACATTAGGCAGATTTGAATCACAAATCTTTCATTTGAAACTGAGTGCTTAACCATAGCAACACCCATTATTTTAAGGTGAATACAACAGCTTATTGTAACATTTTATTTTCTAGGTAATATCACTTTTGTCTTAACAAATTTAAAACTGATACTATTTCTAAATTTTTATAACATGTAATCTAAAAAATAAGGATAGTTATGCTTATGGATAAATTAGTATTATAACATTTTGCTCAAGCAGTAGTTCAAACTATCAGCTTTGATGTCTTTGCTCTAAAATGAGTATTTTTACTGCTCTTTGTATTTTCCAATATTTTAAATTATTGACAAGTGTCACCATATTTATAGTCTATTAATATGTTGTTGTTGTTGTTAAGTGCCTTAGAGTTGGTTTTGACCCATGGGGACCTTGTAAACTATTTCTGAGGAGCAACTGGTGAGTTTGAATCACTGACCTTGTTGTTCAAACAACTTTGTAGTCTAGTACATTAATCCACAGCACCATACCAGGACTCCAGTGTATAAATACACATGGATGATTTTGCTTGATTATATTGCTTTTATGATATTCAATGGATATGGTGGCTATCAGTATAAACTCATTTGCTTAATTACATATTTTACTAAATTTTGTGTCCTTGTCAAATCAGGTCATATTACAACATTTCCTTTTCTCTATAGTCGTTGTTCATTTCAACAGTTTCAATCAAAGTTTGTGAATCATTTAAAAAATATGTTTCTTCATATTCTGGAAAATAAATTTCCTATCCAGTGTAATCAGAATTCTCATTATTCTTCACCTTCCTTTAGTTGTTTCTTGTTAATCAGATCAAAACCCTCTAAAATAATCATACCAATTATGCTTTTTGCTCCCTTTTAGCAAATGTTAGTATATCATAACAGTAGTACATAAAATGCACTAAATTTAACAGAATTACACATTAACAGGAAATGGATTTGCCCATATAATGACATGCATGGAATAAATCTGGAAATTATTCCATTCATTTTTTTATATAAGAAATGGATGTTCCCATATAATGACACGCATGGAATAAATCTGGAAATTATTCCATTCAATTTTTATATAAGAAGTAATCACTTTTATTTTGCTAAAATATATGCTATACCTTAGCAAACATTGTAGGTATCACTAATTTTAATCATTTTAATACATTTGTGATATATAATTATATATAATTTTGCATTAAAAGTAAGAGATAAGTAACATTTTTTGTAACTTTATACAAAATATTAAGTATGATAAAGAATGCATATTTAATTATCTCACTTAAAAAATAATCATTTAATTCTCAATTAAAATTGGGGAGATAGTAGAACATATCAAAAAACAGATGATTCTATCTTAAGAAAGAGGTTTCTTTTAAGAAGATACAAGTTAATGAAGAGAATCAAAGTGCTTTGATTTTTATAAGAGGACTGTTAAAGATTTGTCAGTTCATTATCTTCCTAATTTCCCCATTTATAAATATATTATATTTAATGAACTCTTTTGTGCGATGTAAGGCCTCACTCACATATGATGAATCAAATGCATTGAGAGCATATTAAAATTAACAGCCTTTTATTAAATGCATTTCGATGTATTTCATCCTACTGAAGAAAATAAAGCAAATCCCAAAGAAATCTATGTTTTGTCCATTCTCTGGTTCCTGTATTTATTCCTACTGAAGAAAATAAAGCAAATCCCAAAGAAATCTATACTTTGTCCATTCTCTGGTTCCTGTTTGTTTACCTTTTACTGCAATGACATTTTTTCTTCAGGGAAATATGTATTGCTACATTTTCCAAAACCATTTATTAACATAGAATTAATTTTATAATTTCATAAAACTTCATTCAATCTAATAGATAAAAAGTTGCTGTTGTTGTTGTTAGGTGGTATTGAGTCAGTATCAACCCAGAGTGACCTTATGCACAGCAGAATGAAAAACTGCCTGATCCTGGGTCAACCTCACTATTGTTGCCATGCTTGAGTACATCGATGATGCCAGTTGGCCAATCCATCTCGTTGGGGGTCTTCCTCTTTTTCTTTGACCCTGCACATTACCAAACATGATAGCCTTCTCCAGCGTCTGGTCCCTCCTGACAATATGTCCAAAGTATGAGAGACCAAGTTTGGCCACCTTGGCCTCTAAGAAGTACTCTGGCTGCAATTCTTCCAAAACTGTTCTATTGGTTCTTTTGGCAGCCCATGGAACTTTCAATATTCTCCTCTAACATCAT
>NW_006408974.1:217104-223373 GCF_000296735.1 Chrysochloris asiatica
ACATCAGCAACGATATCCCTCATTCCACGGTCTCTTCTGAATTTGGCTTGAACCTCTGGAAGTTCTCTATCAATGTATGATTGTAGCCATTTCTGCATTACCTTTAGCAAAATGTTACTCGAATGAGATATCAAAGAGATTGTCCGATGATTTCCGCATTCCACTGGGTCAACTCTCTTTAGAATGGGCACAAATATGGATCTTTTCCAATCAGTCGGCCAGATAGTCGTCTTCCAAATTTCTTGACATAGCTGAGTAAGTGTCCTCTGTGCCGCCTCACTTTCTTGAAATATTTCAATTTTTTTATTCCATCAACTCTTGGTGCCATGTTCTTTGTCAATTCCTTCAATGCTCCTTGGACTTCCTCCTTCAGTATCATTGGGTCTTGATCAATTGTTACCTCTTGAAATGGTTAAACATTATTTTTGGTACAGTGACTTTGTGTATTCCTTCCATCATCTCTTTATCTGCATCATTCAGTCATTTGCCCAGGGAATCTTTCTGTAATGAAAGTTGAGGCTTGAATTTTTTCTTCAGTTCACCCAGCTCAAGAAATGCTGAGCATGTTCTTCCTTTTTGGTTTTCTAATTTCAGATCTTTGCACTTTTTATTGTAATATTTGGATTTATCTTCTTGAGGTGATCTTTGAAATCTTTGAAATTTTCTGTTCAGCTCTTGGACCTCCTCATCTCTATGCTGGAGAGCAAGTGTCAGTATCTCTTCTGACATCCATTTTGACATTTTACTTCTTTCTTGTCTTTTCAATGACTTTTTGCTTTCTTTATGTATGATGTTCTTGATGTCATCTCACAACTCTTCTGGTCTTCAGTTTTTAGTGTTTAATGTATCAGTCTGTTCTTTATATGATCTCTGAATTATTTGGTGTGAAATTATACATTCACAACATATCCTTTTACATACTTTTTTCTTATCATTTTGGGGAATTTGTATATGACACTGTTTCTGTTTACATTGAAAATATGATCTAATTATGCAGATAAATTTCTACATTTAAAATATTTTAATAATCATACAAAGTATTAGCCAGTACTTGAGACCAGGGTACAAGTACTAAGGAAGTTAAGATGAGATAAAATACAAGTGAAGTCTTAATTTATCTCATCTCCTTTACTTAGTCACCATCTTATTAATATTATTCTTCATCCACTTCATCAGTGGACAATGATACATTTATTCCATCAGTTGCCTCGAGAAGAATCTTATAAATACCAATCTCTCCATAGGTTTTCCAAGGCTGTGAACTTTTTGAAACATATCACCATGCCTGATTTCTGACATATGTCTGGGTATATTTGAGCAATGAAACTTTCATTTATTAGTGGAGAGCTTGCCATTTGCATCAGCCTGGGACTCCTTTGATACTATTGTTGTTGTTGTTGTTGTTGTTACGTGCCGTCGAGTCGGTTCCGACCCATAGCGACCCTGTACAGGGTTTCCAAGGGTGTAAATCTTTACGGGAGTAGAAAGCCTTATCTTTCTCCCACGGAGCGGCTGGTAGTTTCGAAATGCTGACCTTAAGGTTCGCAGCCCGATTCATAACCACTACGCTACCAGAGCTATATTTCAGATGGTTTGACACAATTGCTGTAGCAGTGGTTTCAAATAAAACAACAATTCTGAGAATCATGCAGGACTAGTCAGTGTTTCATTCTTTTATACATGGCATTACTATGAGTTGAAACAAATCCAATGACACCTAAGAGCAACAATGGGCTTTATTAAAAGGGACTTGGTGGAGGGGGCGGAGCTTGAGAGCAGATTAAGGAGAAGCTCAGTGTAGACCTCCAACAGTAATAAAACAGAATACTGAATGAAGTAGGTTCAGGAGACAGTCCCAGAACTCTGAACTACATATAAAGGAATATTTGGAAGGATTGAAGGCTCACTGCTAGAGCAATTTGTAACAGAAAAAAGAAAAGGTGGTATTTTCTGATCTGTGGCTGCCAACGAGTGCTGGAGTGGCCATCTTAGGTGTGACAGAGCAGAAGCAGGAGTTGAGGAACGTTTTCATTGCAGAAGTCTGACTGATAGTCAGAGATAAAGATGTGAACATTTTTTCCTGTTCATTGGTCTTTCACTGTCTGTGTACCTACACTGGTGACTAGAGGAGGGGCCTGAGTGAGTGGACACACTCCCCCGCCACCTACACATATGCACAGGTCTGCTCAACAAAGACCACAGCACACAGAAGCTAAGGAGGGGAGGAGTAAAAAAGCATTGCTTAAAATGAATGTGAATGGTCTCCCAGAAAGGTTCCAGCAGGCTGAGCAAGGGGTGTTAAAGTCATACTCATATTTTCCTACAGTTTTGTTTTTCAATTATATACTGTAGTATCCAATCAGTTTGTTTGTTTGTTTGCTTATCTGGTTTTATTTTATTGTTTGGTTTTTGGTTCTCCAATTTGCCTTGTGGGGGAGGTTTTTTTTTTTCTCTCTCTACGTTACTTAAGAAAATACAGCAATTGTGGCCATACAGCCAAGCTACAATAACCTTTAAAATCCCACCTCCAGGTAACAACCAATATCAGCTGCTATACACCAGATAGTCAACAAACACTGGCTAGAGTTACTCTGAGTTGAGTAATAAGAAAAGTAAAAAGGGAAGCCCATTCCTGATCACATCTACAGGAAAGCAATCAGAAAGTTTAATAATACATCAACACACATCCACCTAATTATTAAAAACACATCCAATTATTAAAGATGTCCCAGAGAGAGTTGAAGATATGATCACATGTACAGAAACAAGATAGATTAACTGAAACAAATTAATTGCAGGTAGAACTAGATTTTCCATTGGAAGTAGGGCAGGCTTTGGAAATGTCTGAGAAGAAATTCAGGAGAATGATTTGATCCACAGATGAGTTGAGAAAAAATAAGGAAGAAGTCAGGAAATTGGTACATGAACAATCAAGTAAGATAGCAACAGCATTGGAAACAATTAAAAACCTGCAGAAAGAGGTCCAAATGATTAGTAATAAAGTATCAGAAATGAACAATATACTGAAATGGCAAAGGGGTAGAATTGAAGAGATGGAAGCCACACCTGGAAAGATGGAATATAAGTCTCTCAATACTATTAAGATAGAAGAGAAAGTAGAAAAAGGATTTTAAAAAATTGAAGAAAGTCTAAGATTCATGTGGAGCAATATGAAGAAGAATGAGTTGAAAGTTATTGGAATTCTGGTACAGGAAGATTCAATGAAGATCAGAGAGGAGATAGTTGAAGACATGCTGGAGGGAAATTTCCCTAAATTCCTGAAAAGGAAAGCAAAAACATTCAAGAAGCTCAACAAAACTCTGGAAGGATAGAGCCCGAAAGAAAATCACCAAGATATATCATAATCAGTCCAAAATCAAAGATAAGTAGAGAATACTAAAAGCAGCTAGGGAAAAGAGAAATGTTATTTACAAAGACAAGCAAATAAGATTAAGTTAAGTTCTAATCTTGCAGCAGAAATCATGCAGGCAAGAAGGTAATGGAGAGACATATATAAAATCCTGATAGAAAAAAAACTACCAACCAAGAATCATCTACCCAGCAAAGCTGTCAATCCAATGTGACAGTATAATAATAACATTCCAGGATAAACAGAAGCTAAGAAACTTTGTCAAAGCCAATCCAACACTTCAAAACATCCTCAGTTCTTTGGACTAAGAATCAACAAGAACAGACAAAAACCAAAGATTAACATACGTGGCAATGCTGCCTAAAATTCAATCAACAGATGCAAGGGCCAAATAATAGAACAACAGTACCAGAATGAATTCAGAGGATCTGGGAGGTCAGTCTATGATGAAAACAATTACAATGTGAAAGAAGGTAAAAACATCGGAACACAAATCCACGTGATGAGGAGATTAGGTAGATTGCAGGCTGAAATAGATTGTTTTAAATGGAAGAAAAAGCTAATAGAATATAGGGTAAACTAAAAGAAAATTAATACTCTAAAATACACCAAGAAAATGAAAATCCTAGAAGAACATGGAAACATTTAAAAAAGAGAAAAAATATATATTTGTTTGTTACTAGGGTGATATGGAGGGGATGCTACAGCAAAGTTAGGGGATGGATACATCATGGTTTGGGTGTTGGGGAGAGCACAACACAAGAAAGGAGAGGGTAATGGAAGAACAAGATTGATAGGGAAATACTTTGGCAAATTTGCATGGGTTACATGGGACAGAGGTAAATATTGATATATGCTCAAACTTGGAATAACAGTGCTCTGTGATACAGAGATCAAGGCATAGTCTGAAGGGATAAAAGGGGAAATAATGTTAAGATGCTTGACTGTCTTATGAATGTTGCTTTTCCTTGCCTATTATTGTAAAATAGACACTAGAGTAAGATAGAAAGGAATATCACCACACATGATTGATTACAGAAAACATGTAAGCCCATCTTCAATATATAACTGACTGGAATACCTAAAATGGGTTCTAGAACTTGCCCAGTGAAAAAGGCCTCTTGTGGAGACTTTGTAGTGTATAGGACTTGGGTGGAATGCTGAGCCCCATTAAGAACCTTCTGAAATGTGCCATTCCCACTTGAAAGGATGTGCAGACTAGCCTGGAGGAGCTCAACGAACAGAAGATACTTGGAAGAAAGACCAGCAGGAAAAATTTAAAACAAAAATGACAGTCTGATTGACTACTACAAGAACAAGCAAATTGTTTGCCAAGGAGCCATTAAAACAAGCAATCAAGTCCCTGTAGAACAAACCCCCCTCTAAGACTGAAACTCAAATGGAATACATGAGCAGTCATGAAAGCTTTATGGGAACCACATTGGTCCACTGGTGAGTGGAAGTCAGGGAAAGGCAGCAATGAAGATATGGGCTGAATTTGACCACATTCCATAGACCTGTGTCAGCCTGGAGATGAGAGAGAGATATGGAAGGGCTGGTTAGGCCAAAGTATGGTGAAATATGAGGACACCTAAGCCCATGGACCAGGACCTAACCATGGAGGGCTATAGCTGAGAGTGAAGCATCCAGCTGAACTTGCAGATAGTTCCCATTTGACTTAGCTTTGATGTCTTGATGATCAGAACTCAAATAGAGGAAGACAAAAAAAATTGATCAAGGAAACAAATATAAAGTGTAGTGGTTACAAATCGGGCTGCGAACCTTAAGGTCAGCAGTTTGAAACTACCAGTTGTTCCATGGGAAAAAGATGAGGCTTTATGCTCCTGTAAAGATTTAGAGCCTCAGAAACCCTGTACAGGGTTGCTATGAGTCAGAACCAACTCCACAGCACATAACCACCAACCAACCACCACAATTTGATGAATTTTACATATACTTATGTATTTAGTAGCTCAAAATATCAACTGAGAGGGAAGAAGTCTTCACATTAAGGATCAAACCTATTCCCGCTATATAAAGGTTTGATAGGGATGTGCAACTTAGACACTGGCTACCTAAAATGGGGGTGCTATAAAGGTACAAAAGGAGCTCTGGTAGCGTAGTGGTTACGAATTGGGCTGCAGACCTTAAGGCCAGCAGTTCGAAACTACCAGCTGCTCCGCGGGAGAAAGATGAGGCATTCTGCTCCCGTAAAGATTTACAGCCTCGGAAACCATGTACAGGGTCACTATGGGTCGGATCCGACTCGATGGCACTTAACTTAACAATAAAGGTACAAGGAGTCCTAGTGTGGCACTGTGGGTTAATGAGCCAGACTGCAAAGCCATTTGAACTGCAAGGTCAGTGATTCAAGCTCACCAACTGCTCTTCAGAAACCCTATACAGGGTTGCTATGAGTCCGAGCTGAATCAATGGCACATAACAACAAAAAAAAGATATGAAATGGCTGGTTTACAAGTTTTCAAGATGGAGTTTCATTTCAGAGTGTGCAGGGTAAAGTAGAATCCCTGCTGAGTAGTTTTCATCTTGTTTAGACAGGTCTGATGTAAGGAGATGGGGATAAGATTCTTAGGATTCAATAGTGAGTAATTGTTATCATGACTAACTATGATCGTCAAAACTGAAAAGGTAGAAGTTTTGTAATATAAAGTAGGGAATAGTTGATCTTACATTCAAGGAACAGAGGACCCTAAGTCTATCCATGGAGAAGAGCATGAGCGGAAATTGGAACCCTATCCAGAGGAACAGCAACACCAGAGATGGAAGCAAATATGATTAAATCAAGAGATAGAGCAGCTGAGGACTCTAGACTCATGGAAAGAGAAAAGCTGTGTGCTGGTGGCCAGAAGACAGGCTTGCGGAATGTGCTCTTTGGTTG
>NW_006408974.1:224569-226444 GCF_000296735.1 Chrysochloris asiatica
GACTCCACGCACTGCCAACACAGTGGAGGCAATAAGAGAGGCATTGTAAAAGAAACCATTTTCTCAGAAGCTACAATTACTGGAGTTAGAAGCATAGAATGAACAATATTAGGACCAAAGAAAATTATACAGATGTAGCCAACCAGTGAGTTTGCAAAAACCAATGAACCCAGGATGTCAGGAGGTCACTTCCTTGGCCCTCATGGTCCATGGCTTATAATCCTGAGAAGGGCCTCAGGGTTGGATTTTCATCCATGTTGTCAAAGGGCCACAATGTCTCAGTACTTGCGTATGTCCCCAACAATTATATATTCCTTAGTGTTTTTGTATACATCAAAGAAAAACACAGAGGGAATTGAAGCAAATGCTGTTGAATGGTGATCCATGGTGGGGATTGTAATCATTACAATGGAACAAAATACAATGGAACAAAATACAATATACAAAATATAAAACAGATGTTTTCCCATGTAAACTATCACTCAATTAACAATAAAAGTTTAAAAAAGAGAGAGAGATTTGGTAGAGATATTATTAAGCACTCAGTTACTTGTTTTAAGTAAGTCACTGCCTTAGCACGTTTACAATTTGAGCATTATAGTAATAAATAAGAGAGATATCACATAAAAATTAAGGAGAATAATTTATTAGGAAAGATTCTTACAAAGAGAAATCAAAGTTCTCTAGCAAGGTTGGATACTTTTCCTAATTAATCAGCTGCAGAAAAAGACTTTGTCAGTAATTCTTGATACTTTGGAACAAATTATTATTACTATTTTGAGTTACTAGAAAAATGTGGAAAAGATGTATATAAAAGCTAAAGATGCCTGAGTTTTGCAAATGAGAAAATCAAAAGCAAAGTAATGGAAGTGAGACTGAGCCTAGTATAATGAAACATTCAGAATAATGCAGTACTTATTTGGAAGAATAATGAACCATAAGTTTGAATGGAATATTTGAGTTGTCTAGAGTACAAAGATAAAGACCTTGAACTTTTCCTTATTAACAATTTGTGTGCATGTTTTATTTTAATATGGAGAAACAGAAAGCAAGAGAGGAGTTATGCAGTTATTTGCAATTATACAATTATCTTCTGAATAAATTTCATGCTAACAATAGCAATAATAAAATATCATATTTTAGAAATTTTCAAGAATAAAATGACAGTATTTAGTGATTAATTATAATGGAATGAATACAAATAATTTTAATCATATTGCATTCATCTTTTTTGTATTATTCACTGATGTTGCATGCTGAAACAAGAATGAAGAATAGACAAAAATTATTACAAATAAAACATAAATAAAGAGAAGTGTATAAAAGCACAGAAAGCAATCCCACAAAAATGTACTTGAAGATCAGTATGCCATGTCATGCTTTTCTGGACAATAGTTTGATTTTACAAATTTATTTCACTTCATTAGGAGCATAGTGCAGTGCTCTGCCAATGTTACCGTTTAATCAGTATGAATAATTTATTGTTTTAAATAACATGCTTATTTATGACATAGTATAATATTTAAAATTTCATAAATAATAGTTTTACATGAATTGAAATCCAATTAGTTTAAAATGACTTTCTTGAGTACTATCTAATACATTTGTAATGTATTGCTAGTCAATAATTTTAAGTAAATAGCTTTATAATTTTGTTTTATAATGGAAGATCATATTTCAATTTTATATCCAGTCTTTGTTAACTAATCTAAAGAAATGAGTTACTCAGGAATGTTGACATGCTGTTTCAAACATTTATATAAAAATAGCCATACAGCAATTCTTCCCAAGTACAGTTTCAGTTGGATTTTGTTTAAAAAGAGTGTACCAAGGCATTAAATTTAAAACAGTTACTGTATTAAATTTTATTATATA
>NW_006408974.1:226544-231613 GCF_000296735.1 Chrysochloris asiatica
TTCTTTTGTGTAAATTTAAGTCTACAAAATGCATGCATTTTTGGTATCTAGAATTAAAATATAAAGGTAAATAATTATTAAAACCTGAAACATAAAAATTAAAATATTGATCTTACTTTAAATCCATATAAAGTAATGTCTCAATGAAGTTTAGTCAGTTGCATTTTCTACAGATTACAATGAATGGAAATGTCAAACAATTATAATGATAAGAGAATATGTAAAGGAAAGTGGACCAAATTTAATAGGATGCATCAATGAGGTGGAAATACCCTATATTTTATAAAATGTCGTTTAATCTCCTCTCCAAAACAAAGCTGCCAATTTCTCCTCATGAGCTTATTTTCCCTCAGTATTCAGCATCCTACTTGGTACCTAAGTTATTGTCTCATATTTAATCGTATTAAATTTCTTATTGGAAATGGTTGATGATACACTTATTATTCATTATTTTACATGAAACATTATTGAAGAAATATATATTCATAGAAAAAAATTAACTTCCCTAACTTAACAACCAAAACATTAGGATATATTCTCAGTGAAATTCTAGAGCATATTGTATTCTAGTACATTGTATGTTCTAGAATTTTAAATTTTTAAATTTTGTAGAATTTTACATTTTAAACATTGTAAATTCTAGCATATGGTATGTTCTCTGCATATATACATACCTGTACATTCACATGTCCAAATTATATTTGTTCATGTTCACCTATTATTTTATTTTAGGAAAAAAGAAAACTTGCAGTATGCATTTTACTATACCTACAGTATTAACCTATTTTTAAAAAAGAAAATTTTGCATAAACAAACTAACTAAAAACAACAACAAACAACAAAAAAACTAGTTTCATCTAGAATTGAAAAATCAGATAAAATTTCTATATATATAATTTTACAAAAAGCAAGTTTCATATGGATTAAGTTTGAAGTTATACATACTGTGAAAAACGTACTTTGTCATATTATTAAGTCTTGTTATTATTAAGTCTGGTTTCATAGTTGAGATTCTTAAAACAGTGGCAGAATAAGTGCATTCTTAGAAAGGAAAAAATAATAGTTTTTTAAAGTTTAATTCAATTCCGTAATGGATCAATTGTGAAGAGATAGAGAAGTCCTGTTGTGGCACTGTGGGTTAATGTACTAGACTGTAAAGTCAATTTGAATGGCATGGTCAGCGGTTCAGGCTCACCAGTTGCTCCTCAGAAACCCTACACAAGGCCTCTATGGTTCTGAATGGACTCCATCGCACTTAACAACAACAAAGAGACAGAATGCATTTTTCTGAACATTTTCAAGGATATTACCTCACAGAACATCTGTGATCCATCCATTTATTGTTGTTGTTAAGTGCCATAGAGTCAATTCTGATTCATAGTATAAAGTTTCCATGTAGTCTCTGATGGGTTTAAACAGCTGACCCTGTGGTTAGCAGTAGAGTGCTTTTCCTTTAACAACACATTGTTGTTGTTGTTAAGTACCGTGGAGTCGGTTCCAACTATAGGTGACCCTTAACAGGGTTTCCGAGGCTGTAAATCTTTACGGCTGGTAGTTTCAAACTGCTGACGTTGAGATTAGCAACCCGATTCGTAACCACTATACCACCAGAACTCCTTAACAACACATTATTGTTGTTTTAAGTGGCATCGAGTGGGTTCCGACCCATAGCGACCCTGTATAGGGTTTCGGAGGAACGGCTGGTGAGCTTGAAGCCCCGACCTTGCATTTCAAACGGCTTTGCAGTCTGCACATTAACCCACAGCTCCACACCAGGATTACCAATACATTAGGACCCCATTTATGTATGTATGTATGTATATACGTTGTTATATGCTGTCAAACCAGTTTCGTCTCATAGAGACCCAGTATAAGGTTTCCAACTAGTGGCTGGTGAATTTGAACCACCAATCTTGTGGTTCAAACTGACCTTGCAGGGCAGTGCATTACCCCACAGTGCCAAACTTGTTGATTCTACTTTCGAAACACCTTCAAAGAAATGTATTAAATATAATGGAAAATTATTCTATTAAACTCCATAAAGATTAATTGTTAGCCAAAGTGCTTTTGCTGTTTAAATATAAATATAACTGGTATTCAAATACACATGTTTACTATTTTAATTTACTAAATAGATATTTTTCTTTACAGTTTCCCTTTAGAAGAGAATGTCACCACTGATGAAATCTCAGAAAGTTAAATGGTTTGAAAGAGTTGTATTTTATCACCTATAAAATTCTAGATTAAGTAGATTTTTACATTTCCATTGAGTTTTGGTTTGGCATTGTAGAATAATCACTGACCTATTAACTGCAAGGTCTACAGTTCAAACTCCCCCTGCCCCCAACTGCTCAATGGCATCTGGCAACAACATGGTGTCCTGGTATAGCACTGTGAGTTAATGAACTAGACTACAAGGTCAGTTTTAATCACAAGGTCAGTGGTTCAAGTTTACCAGCCACTCCTCAGAAAACCTATACAGGGTCACTGTGAGTTGGAACTGACTCGATGGTACTTAAAAACTACGGAAGGGATACACAGAGTCACTGTATCAAAAAGGAATGATTGATGTTCAACCATTTCAAGAGCTAGTATATGATCAAAAGCCAATGATACTTAGGTAGGAAGTCCAAGGTGCATTGAAGGCATTGACAAAGAAAAACCACCAGGAACTTATTAAATACAAATGGAAATCTTTTAATAAAGTGAAGTGGCACTTGAGGAATTCACCCATCTATGGCAAGAAATTTGGAAGAAAAAACCTGGCCAACTGACTGGAAGAGACCCACATTTGTGGGCATTCCAAAGAAAGGTGACCCCATGGAATGCAGAAAGCATCAGACAATATCATTGATATCCCATGTAAGTAAAGTTTTACTAAAGGTTATACATAAATGGCTGCAATCATACATTGACAGAGAACTTCCAGTTGTTCAAGCTGGTGTCAGAAGAGGATGTAGAACAAGGGATATCATTGGTGACGTCAGATGGATTTGGTTGAAAGCAGAGAATACCAGAAAGAAGTTTACTTGTTCTTTATTGACTACAAAAGTTTTCTGATTGTGTGGATCAAGACAAGCTTTGGACAACTTTGTGAAGTATGAGTATTCTGGAACACTTAATTGTGCTCGTGAGGAACCTGTACATATACCAAAACCCAATTGTTCAAACAGAGCAAGGGAACACCAAATGGTTCAAAATCAGGAAAGCTGTGCACCAGGGTTGCATTTTTTCACCATACATATTCAATCTGTATGCTGAACAGATAATAAGAGAAACTGACTTATATAAAGAAAAACATGGCATCAGGATTGGAGGAAGGCTCATCAGCAAACTGAGATATGCAGATGATACAATCTTGCTTTCTGAAAGCCAAGAGGACTTAAAATACATTCTAATGAAGATCAAAGATCACAATCTTCAGTATAAATTGGTCCTGATTGTAAAGAAAACAAAAATCTTCACCACTGAACCAACATCCATAAAAACGGAGTAAAAATTGAAGTTGTCAATTACTTCATTTTTCTTGGATCAACCATCAACACTCCTGGAAGCAACAGTCAAGAAAACAGTGACTCATTGCATTGGTCAAATCGACTGTACAGGATCTCTGTAAAGCATTGAAGAGAAAAGATGTCAGTTTGAGTACTAATATGTACCTGGGTGTTGGAGGAGAATATTGAAAGTACCATAGACTGCCAAAAAAACAAATAGATCTCTGTTGGAAGAATTACAATCATAGTGCTCTTGGGAGCCAGGATAATCAGACTTTGTCTCTCATACTATTGTCAGAAAGGACCAGTCCCTGGAGAAGAATATCATGTTTGGTAAGGTAGAGGTCAGAGAAAAAGAAGAAGACCCCAACGAAATGGATTGGCACAGTGGCAGCATCAATGGGGTCAAAAGTAGCAACAATTGTGAGGTTGGGCCAGGTTTGGGCAGTGTTTCATTCTCTTGCACATAGGTTGACTATGAGTCATTACTGACTCGATGGCACACAATGATAACAAACTTAAATTCCTCTTTACTTCCAGCAAGCAATATTTATCCTATGCATACTGCAAGTTAATAATTAGACTTATTTCATTCTTTTTTTTTTTTTTTTTATAACAACAGATGTTTATTAGCTTATAGTTATGGAAGTCCAAATCAAAGTTAGTGAGGAGATACTCCCTTCAAAGTCTTTAGGGAAAGATGATTTATTGTCTTTCTCAGCTTCTTTCAGGCATTCCTTGGCTTGAAGATGAATCTTCACATGATCCCCTATCTTAGTTATCGAGTGCTTCTATGAATAGTACAAGTAGATGACTTTAACAAGCAGAAATGTATTCACTCACAGTTTAGGAAGCTAGAAGTCCAAATTCAGAACACTAGCTCTAGGGAAAGGCTTTCTCTGTGTCAGTTCTTGAGGAAAGTTCCTTGTTCCCTTGGGTCATCTAACAATTGTTGTTTCAGTTAAACCTATTGGTGCTGTCACTGTGCCAATCTATCGCATTGGGGGTCCTTCTCTTTTTTGCTGACCCACCACTTAACCAAGCATGATGTCCTTCTCCAAGCACTGGTGCCTCCTGATAATATGTTCTAAGTAGGAGAGACAAAGTCTCACCATTTTGGCCTCTAGGGATCATTCCAAAACAGATGTGTTTGATTTTTGCATAGTACTCTCGGGTAGCATAGTGGTTAAGAATCAGGCTGTGAACTGCAAGGTCAGCAGTTCGAAACTACCAGCTGTTCCACGGGAGAAAGATGAGGTTTTTGCTGCCGTAAAGATTTACAGGCTCAGAAATCCTGTACAGGGTCACTATGAGTCGGAACTGACTCCACAGCACATAACAACAGCAACAACAACAACTCTCCTGCAACACCAGTAACTAAATGCATCGATTCTACAGTCTTCTTTATTCACTGTTCAACTGCTACATGCATATAACGCTATTGAAAATACCATGGCTTGGGTCAAGTGCACCTTAGTCCTCAAACTGACAACTTTGCTCTTGAATGCTTTAAGGAAGTTTCGTGCAGCAGATTTGCCTAGTGCAACACATTTTGATTTCTTTTTTTTTTTTTTT
>NW_006408974.1:239304-241212 GCF_000296735.1 Chrysochloris asiatica
TTTATCTTTTTTCTGGACATGTGCTGATATGGTCATCTGTTTTTGCTTCTTGGGCATGTTTAATGTTTATCTGTGGCCCTAATACTTAAGGGAGTATGTATTTTGGTGCTTTTTTTTTATACTTTATGATTGTTTCCAGGGAGATGTGATCAGGGTGTGTTCTTCTCTTTTCCCTCCTCTTATTGCTTAACTCAGAGTGACTTTCACAGGTGTTGTCTGTTTCCCTGGTATATATCTGCTGGTATTGGTTCTTGCCTGGGCTTTGGTATTTTATAAGGTGTGATTGTAGCTTGGCTTTTTGGCAGTGGTTGCTGACTCTTCTTGTGTAATATAGGGAGACAAAGAGTCCTCCAAAAGCAAAAGGGAGGCTATGTAACAGCCAAACAACTGTCCTGGACGGTCAGGGAAGCACTGCCCCTCTCCTCATTCTTGATGACAAGGTCTTCTTTCAATAGTACAGCTTCTGATATATTTTTTTCTGTTTGCAGATTGAATAAGTGTGGTACAAGGATGCAACCCTGTCACACATGTTTCCTGATGTTAAAACACTCAGTATTTTCTTATTCTGTTAGAAGAATTACTTCTTGGTATATTTATGGGTTCCCGTGAACAACATGAAATGTTCTGGAATATTAATTTTCCTCAGTATTATTCATACTTTGTTATGATCCACATAGTTGAATTCCCTTGGATAGTCAAAAATGTTCAAGTAAATATCTTTCTGGTACTCCCTGCTTTCAGCCAAGATCTGTCTGATGTCAATAATGACATTCACAGTTCCATGATTTCTTCTAAATCTTGTTTGAACTTCTGTCAGTACCCTGTTGATGTACCACAGTAACCATTTTTTATTTATCTTCAGTAAAATTATACATACATGTAATATTGATGGTATTTTATTAGTTCCACATGTTTCGGGCTGCTAACATCAAGGCTGACAGTTCAAAACTACCAGCTGTTCCATGGGAGAAGGATGAGGCTTTCTACTCTCTTAAAGATTTGCAGCCTCAGAAACCCTGTGCAGGGTCACTGTGAGTAGGAACCAACTCCACAGTACTTAACAACAACAATAAGAAAACATTCCGTTTGCTGACTTTTGTTTGGAATGGGCATACATATGAATCTGTTTCAATTGTTTGGTAAGGAATCTGTCTTCCAAATTTTCTGAAATAGAAAGATTTCTGTCAATTTCTGTAGCATTGTTTTTTACCAATGATTTCAGTGCAGCTTCGACTTCTTCCTTCAGTATCAAAATATGCTATTTTTTTAAATGACGGAACTTAAACACCTTATTTTTGGTACAGTGACAGATGCTTCTTGCATCTGTCAATATTTTGCCTATAAGATCTTTCAATATTATAACTATAGGCTTGAATTTTTCTTAAGTTATTTTAGCTTGTGAACTGCTTTGAATGTCTGCCCTCTTGTTTTTCTAGCTCCAGGTTGTTGTTGTTGTTCTTAGGTGCCATCGAGTTAGTGTTGACTCATAACACCCTTATGCACAGCAGAAGGAAACACTGCCCGATCCTGGGCCAAACTCATGACTGTTGCCACGCGTGAGTCCATTGATGCTGTCACTTGGCTAATCCATCTCTTTGGGGGTCTACCTACTTTTCTCTGACCCTCCACCTTACCAAATGTGATATCCTTCTCCAGTGACTGGTACCTTCTGACAATATGCCTGAAGTATGAGAGATGAAGTTTGGCAATCTTGGCCTCCAAGGAGCACTCTGGCTGCACTTCTTCCAAAATAGATCTATTGGTTCTTTTGGCAGCCTGTGGTACTTTCGATATTCTCCTCCAACTATATAACTCAAAAATGTCAGTTCTTTTAGGGTCCTCCTTATTCACTGTCTAGCTTTTGCATGCATACGAGGTTATTGAAAATACCATGGCTTGGGTCAGGCA
>NW_006408974.1:241312-248977 GCF_000296735.1 Chrysochloris asiatica
CTGCTTCCTTGAGCGTTGATAGTTGATCCAAGAAGAATGAAATCCTTGAAAACTTTAATCTTTTCTCCATTGATAAGAATGTTGTTTATTGATCCAGTGGTGAGGATTTTTGTTTTCTTGATGTTGAGATGTAATCCATACCAAAGGCTGTGCTTTTTGATCCTCATCAGTAAATATTTTATGTCATCTTCACTTTCAGCAAGCAAGGTTGTATCATTTGCATATCTCAGGTTGTTAAGTAGGTTTCCTCCAATCCTGATGCAGCATAAGTATCATTAAAGAAGTCATGAAAATTATTGGGAATTAGTTATCATTACTAAGGGATCCTGGTGGTACAGTGGTTAAAGAGCTCAGCTGTTATCCAAAAGATAAACATTTGGACCTTGTGAGAAACTTGTGATGGTCTGCTTCTGTAAAGATTGACAGCTTTGAGATCCATATAGGCTAGATGTACTTGGTCTTATAGGGCTGTTTTGAGTTGGAGAGGAATTGATGGGAGTGGGTTTCAATAATTTTTAGTCATTACTGTAGACACACTAGTATGACACTGTAGTATAAGTCCTCAACTGTAAGGACCATTTGAACCACAAGGTTGGTGGTTCAAATTCACCAGCTACTCCTTAGAAATCTGACACAGGGTTACTATGTGTTATAACTACTCAGTGGTACTTAGCAGCATCAACAACAAGGGGCCCTGGTATTACAGTTTTAAAAGAGCTCAGCTGTTACCCAAAAGATAAACATTTAGACCTCACTAAGTGTTTGTTGTGAGAATTTGTGATGGTCTGCTTCTTTTAAGATTGACAGCCTTGGGAGCCATAGCATTGTTGTGAGTTGGAGTGGACTTGTTAGGTGCCATTGAGTCGCTACTGACTCATACCAGCCCTATGTAAAACAGAAGGAAACACTACCCTGTCGTGGGCCAACCTCACAATTCTTGCCACACTTGAGCCCATTGATGCTGCCACTTTGCCAATCCATTTCGCTGGGGTCTTCCTCTTTTTCTCTGACCGTCCACCTTTCCAAACTTGATATCCTTCTCCAGTGACTGGTCCCTCCAGGGGACTGGGCACCGTAATTTAAATATTTTGGTTTTAGTTGTTACTATAGAAACAGTATACCCACTATTAATGTCCACAGATTCAATCAAGCAATCAAATGACATATTGCATTAGTAAATCTGCTGCAAATGACTTCTCTCAAGTGTTAAAACACAAATATGTCACTTTGAGGACTAAGTTGTGCCTGATCTAAGTTATGATATTTATAACCAGCTTATATTCATGTAAAAGTTAGACAGTAAATAAAGAAGAATGAAGAAAAGTTGATGCCTTTGAAATGTGGTGTTGGAGAACATATTGAAATTACCATGATTTACCAGAAGAACAAACAAATATCTCTTAGAAGAAGTACAACCATAATTCTCATTGGAAGCATGAATATTAAGAGTTAGTCCCATGTACTTTGAGCATGTTATCATAAGGGACCAGTACCTGGAAAATGACAACATGTTTGTTAAAATAAATTGTTGACAAAAATGGAGGAAGGCATTCAATGAAATGGATGACACAATGGTTGCCACAATGGGTTCAAATGTAACAATGATTGTGAGGTTAATGTGGGCAAGTCTGGAGAGTTGTTTTTTGTTACACATAGGTTTGCTATGAGTTGAAATCAACTTGATAGCATTTAACAACAACATAGACACTCGCCAAGGTAATCTTGTCCATACGTCACTATATTGCTTCTTGTGATCATCGTAGAAATAACTAATGATGGTAACAAGGAAAACAGCAGCAGCAAGAGACACTCATGAATATTGACTTGTGTTCAGTGAGGTAGTCTGCAATGAATGGTGATTATCGAATGCCATCAGAGATAAGAAACCATAAAATCATGAAATCACAAGTGAATATAGAAGAATGAGTAACATGTAAGCAGGGGCCCTGATTGAGTCAAATGTCAAGGGTAGAGAAAAACTTAGAATAAAAGAACATAGAGTCCAGAACTAGACAGAGAATCTAGATCAACTATTTTGTACATTTATGACCTGAACATGGATGCAAAATATTTCATTTTTATTGAAAGATATAAAAATAATTGTTAATCTTGTCATTGTTGTTGCTGTTAAGTCTTGTTATAGTGACCCATTATAGTGTTTTCAAGGAGGGGCTTGTGAACTTGAATTGGCAACCTTGTATTTAGCAGGTTGGTCTTTATATTACAGTGCTAAACCAGGATAAAAAATACTATTTTGGCATAGTTAAGCCAATTATACATAAGAGGTAAACTAGTGAGAAATAAAAGCAATACTTCAAATGCATTAATTCAGAAAAATTTCCCCATATTAAATGAAGTGTAAGTTGCTTATTTTGATATATTATTGAAGTTGTATTCTTAAGATTCCTGCTAAAAAAAGAATGCTGTTAAATTTAGACTAATGTCAACTTTATATATCTTTACTCTTCATTCCGTCTCCATTGCTAACACATTTTACCTAAAATTACACTACTTATTTTGGATGTTATATTATGGAGAAACATCTACCTCAAATGCGATCCTTCTCTTATTTACTCCCATAGAAAAATAGGAGCAGATCAGATGAATGATATAAGCTATTTCTTTATAAGAATAAGTAAGTGGATAGATTGGATGTGGTAAACAGTGGAAGTGATTTGAAAACATAAATTCTTAAATTTTCCATTCTGTAAAATGTGCATTTCATGTTTTTACTTGTTCTTCTTTTAGCAACAATAGTTTGAGAAGGGAAACACTTCAATTTCAGTTTGATGTGATATCAATCATGTAAATATAAAATGATCATTGTTCTGAATTTATTACGTTGAACCTTAGGAAACTGGCAATTATATAGGTTAAAAACAGTCAAAACCACTCATTTCATATGATTCAACCTTACAGAAAAATCTTGATTCAGAAATGAAGTTTCAGATGAATGGTGGAAAGGCAGTTAAGCACTAGTTATGACCTGCTTACATGACTGACTGTTTTTTGTTTATTTTTTTATTTTTGCTCAAGTTGAAATTTTAAAGTTGTATGTTAAACATTAGGGCATCCTGGTGGTATTGGCGTTAAGCATTGGCAGTGCAAACCTTCTAGCTGCTCCAAGGAAATGAGGTTCCTTGGTCCCTCATAACAATTTACAGTCTAGTAAACCCTACAGGGTAGTTCTACTCTAACCTATGTTATTGTAGGCTGTGGAGTCCAATCCAAATCACTGCAATCCTGTATGAAGTTTCCAAAAGTGTAAAGGTTTATGGGAACAGAAAGCCACATCTTTATCCAGTGAGCATTATGTTGTTGTTGTTAAGTTCTGTTTAGTAAGTTCTGACCCATAACAACCCTGTACAGGGTTTCTGATGAGTGATTGGTGAACTAGAACTGCCAACCTTATATTCCAAACCAACTGCAGACTATCACATTATCCCACAGTGCTATACCAGGACAAATTGGCATTAATTCAATGGTAATGGGATGATGATGGTGGAGTACATTATTTGGAGAATTTTAGAATGTTTGCCAGGCAAACATACAAGAATGAAAGAAAGAAATATATCTACCACATACACAAAAATGTTATTCAAAAGCAAAAGTCATATATACATATATATATATTTAAGTTTTTATTGTCAATTATGTGATAGTTTACATGGGCGAACACCAGCTTTACATTCATCCTATCCTGTTTTGTTTCATTGCAACGATTACAATTCCCTCTGTGCATCATTAAACAGCCAAACGGTACACCCCACAAGACTGCCCCCCTTCAGACTGTCAGCACACAGCCCCTCTCCCTCCCTGAATTAAGAGTCCCAGCTGCTTCATTTGTCCAAGTCATCATTTCTGCCTCCATTTCTGGCATCACTGCCTCTCTGGGTAGGGTATAGCACTCTGCCCTTCTCACTTGTTGGTTCCAGGCACCTCCACTCCTGTATTGCAAAATCAACCACTCCCCTCCTTTTGTTACAAACCATCTACCTTTACATTTCCAACCCTCACAGTCAGTCCTGATAGCAATTATTCACTATTGTACCACAAAAATCTTATCCCCAGCTCCTCATCAGCCCCATCCCAACAGAATGGAAACCAGTCAGTGGAGATTCTATTTTCCCCTACCCCCTCTGGAACTAGGCTCCCTCTTGAAAACTTGTAAGTAGTCATTTTATTTTGAGATGATGTTCTTAGCTACTAAAAAAAAAAAATACATATTATGTCTTTAATTGAAAACTTGTTTTTACTTTCTAAAACCGATTGCTTTATTTCACCAGCAAAACATTGCTATATGCTGAAATGTTAATTAACTAATAATCCATTGGATGCTGAAATGCACACTAAAAAGGTAAGAAGAGAAAGAGATACAAATACAAAAATGTAGTAGAAGATGACCACATTTGCTAGATTCTGTTTTTCAAACACCCTTTTCCAGGAAGTTTTCTTGGGAAGAATATAAAATTTAGTTCTAAATTGCACAGTCTAATCCTCAGTTATTTGAAAGATTATATTGTTCTCTACCAAGATTGACTTTACTTATAACCAAATATTTTTATTTTGACTTCTATTTAACATTAGCACACATTTTAGCTGTGACACCAGGTTTAAATAAGTATGAGTTTTTCACATATATTATGGTATAAAAGAATTAATTATAAGTTACATAGCTCTTTTAGATTTATGCAAAAGCTTTTAAATTACTATTTTCTCCATTTGGATGTTAATAATACATGTTAATGAAAATGTAAATATAGCACCTATTTGCAATCAATGTGAAATCAAATTAAGTGATTCTAAAACACAGACATAAGCTACGTATACCTTTTGCATTACAATATGTTCACTGATGCTTTAAAGAACAACAATCACTGTGTAAAAATTACTGAGCCAGATCATGTCAAGTTCCGTAAGCAACAGATGTGCAGTTGTTTATAGCTCACCGAAGAGTAGCAAACACATCATTGCTTTTTGAGTGCATGCACTGAAACAATTATAAAGAATAGAAAATTTCATTTCATATCTCTACTCTATTTCCAAAAGGTGTGGAAATGTACCATTTTTATCTGTACAGTATGCTTTAAATAATTCATATTTATGTTTAAGGAAATTTCATACTGATGCAAAAGTCAGAAGTTTGCTTTCATAACATCCCTTAAAGTTAGAATAATTGCCTGGAACCATGCCCCAATTTTAAATATGAAAGTGTCATCCAGACAGAAGAGCATAGGCAGCAACCATCATAGTTTTTCTTTCAGGCAAAGATGGTGGCAGAATCACCAAAATAGCAAAAGGAAAACGTCAACATTTCTCACCTACAGTACCCACACCTGTGGTAACTTTGCCCTTTCCCAGCAGCAGTTGCATAGGCCTGGAAGTTTACTACATAGGAATATATGTCAGGTAGTCTCCAATTTTTCAATGAATTTCATTTTTCACTTTAACTAGCTAGATTTCTTTTCTCTCTCTCTCTTTATATATATAAATATATCATTTTCTTTCTCTTACATGTTTTCTTCTTCAATTTCTTTCTTTCTATCTTCATTCAGTGCTTCCTTCTTTCCTTTCTTCCTCTTTTCATTCCTTCTTTTCTTCCA
The DNA here is from genome assembly GCF_000296735.1 of Chrysochloris asiatica. Classification (NCBI taxonomy): domain Eukaryota; kingdom Metazoa; phylum Chordata; class Mammalia; order Afrosoricida; family Chrysochloridae; genus Chrysochloris; species Chrysochloris asiatica. Next base: position 246,916 of record NW_006408974.1, read on the forward strand.
TCCTCCTTTTCTCTCTTTTTTCTTCCTTCTTACCATCCTTCCTTCACTTTTTTATTTCTTTTTTAATCTAGATTTCTTACTATTTCATAAATTAGGGTCAAATATTGATGTAGTTGTGGTTCCTCTTAATCACAATTAAGTGTTCTGGAATACTCATATTTCATAATGTTGTCCATAGCTTGTAATGATCCACACAATCTAAGGCTTTGCATAGTCAATAAAGTACAGGTAAACATATTTTTGATAGTCTCTGTCTTTGGCCAAGATCCACCTGATGCCAGCAATGATATCCCTCATTCCATGTCCTCTTCTAATTCCAGCTTGAACATCTGGAAGTTCTCTGTCAATGAATACTTACAGCCATTTCTGTATTACTTTAGTAAAACTCTACTCACATGGGATATAAAAGATATTGTTCAGTGATTTCCACATTCCTTTGGCTCACCTCATTTAGGAATGGGCACAAATATGGATCTCTTCTAGTCAGTTGGCCAGATTTGTCTTCCAAATTTCTTGCCACAGATAAGTGAGTGCCTCCAGTGTTGCCTCACTTTCTTGAAAGATAATTTCCTTGTTCCTTGTTCTTTGCAAATTCTTCTTTCAATATCATTGGCTCTTGATCATATGCTACCACTTGAAATGGTTGAACATCAACTATTTTCTTTCAGTAGAGTGACTCTGTGTATTCATTTTGTCTTCTTATTATGCTTTCTGAATCATTCAATAATTCAATAATAATGAATGATCAACACTCATTATTGATCAACATATGTTGTACTGTGGTGGCTTATGTGTTGCTATGATTCTGAAAGCTATGCCATGGTTATTTTCAATACCAGCAGGGTCACATATGGTGGACAGGTTTCAGATGAGCTTCCAGATGAAGACAGACTTAGGAAGAAGGAGAGACAAACTACTTCCAAATATTTAGCCACTAAAAACCTTATGAACAGCAGAGAAACACTGTCAGATATAGTGCCAGAAAATGATCCTCTCAACTTGGATGACACTCAAAATGCGACTGGGAAACAGCTGGATCCTTAAAGCAGAGTTGACCATGATGATGAGAATTGAATAAAGCGCTTGGGAGTAAAGTCCTTCGGACCTTCATTAGCTGATGGAGCACAACTCAAAATGAAGAAAAATAGCTGTAAACATCCATTAATGATAAGAACATGGATTATATGAAGTATGAATCTAGGAAAATTGGAAATTATCAAAAACGAAATAGAATGAATAAACATGGATACTTTAGGCATTGTTGTTGTTAAGTCCTGTCCAGTCGATTCTGACCCAAAGTGACCCTGTATAGGGTTTCCAAGGAGCAACTGGTAAGTTTGAACCACCAACCTTGCAATTCAAATGACTTTGCAGTCTGGCACATTGACCCACAGCCACAGCACCGCACCAGGACTCTATTTTAGGCATGAGTGAGCTGAAATGGACTAGTATTAGCCATTTTGAATCTGATGACCACATGATTTACTATTCCAGGAATGACAAATTGAAGAGGATTGGTGTTGCATTCATTGTCAAAAAGAACATATTATGATCTGTCATGAGGTACAGTGCTGTCAGTGATAGAATAATATCCATTGCCTACAGAGAATACCAGTTAATATCATTATTATTCAAATTTATGCAGCAACCACTAAAGCACATGAAGATGAAATAGAAAATTTCTACCATCTTCTTCAATCTGAAATTGATAAAACTTGCAATCAAGATACATTGATAATCATCAGTGATTGGAATGCAAAGGGGATTGAGACATGGTTGGAATGAGCAAAAGGGGAGAAATAATGTTACGATGCTTGGCTGTCATTTGAATCTTGGTTTCCCTTGCATATCACAATAAAATAGACTCTTCATGAGGAGAGAAAGGAATAGCCAGAAATATCACCATAGAAAGCTTGTGAGTCCTTCTTCTGCCTATAACTGATTGGAATACTTAAAATGGGATACAACAAGCCCAGTGAAGGAGGCTTCATGGGGAGCCTCTGCTTTAAATAAGACCATAGGTAGAATCCTGAACCCCATCCAGAGTCTTCTGAGGTGGGAA
>NW_006408974.1:267561-272627 GCF_000296735.1 Chrysochloris asiatica
CAAGCTTGATAAAGTGAAGTGTCAGTGAAGAAAAGGAAAACACTCATCAAGATAGACTGGCATAGTGATAATTGTGACAGTCACTAGCTTAGCAACTATTGTGAGGATGGTGTATGACTGGGCAATGTTTTTTTCTATTGTGTATATGGTCACTATGAGTTGAAATTAACCGGTGACATCACACAAAAATGAATCTTCCTCCAATCCTGAGGATTTCTTCTTAATCCAATCTTAAGCCAATTTCTTCTTAATCCATCTTCTTGGATTATTTGCTCAGCATACAGATTGTTTAAGTATGGTTAGAGGATACAGCATTTTCTTTTTTTGAAACTATTCAGTATTCTCTTGTTCTCTTCTAAGTCATGTCTCTAGAGGTTACTCATGATCTTAATCAAGTGTCCTGAAAATTCCATTTTCATCAATGATATACATAATATGTTATGATCCACAGAGTCATATGTCTTCACATAGCCAATAAAGCAAAGTAAGGATCTTTCTGGTATTTTCTGCTTTCAGTAAAGATTCATCAAATGTGAGTCATGATATACCGTGTTTCACATCCTCCTCTGAATGTATTCATTCTGGTAGTTCCCTATTGATGCACTGTTACAACCATTTTTAAATTATCTTCAGCACATTTTTACTTGAATAACTTTGAAGATATCCCATATGAATTTAGAGACCATCTCAAAAACAGACTTGATGCATTTGACACTAATTCCAAGAGACCAAACGAGTTGTGGGATGACATCAAGGACATCATACAGAAAGAAAGATAAAGATCATTATAAAGTCACAGAAAAAATAGGAGGCCAAAGTGGATATTAGAAGAGACCCTGAAATGTCATCTTGAAAATAGAAGAGCTAAATCAACTGCAAGAAATGATGACGTTAAAGAACTGAGTAGAAAATGACAAAGGGCATCTATAAGAGACAAAGTCAATTATTATACCAAATATGCAAAGAAAGAAAACCAAAAGAGCAGATCGCACTCAGCATTTTCCAAGCAGAAAAAAATAAGCCATAAGAAAAAATTCAAGATTTGACTTGCAATACTGAAGAATACAATGTGCAAAATATTGAATGATGCAAAATGCATTCAAAGAAGATAGAAAAAATACACAGAATCACTGCACCAAGAAGAATTGGTCAATGTTTAAATATTTCAAGAGCTACTATTTGATCAAGAATTGTTGGCATTGAAAGAAGAGGTACAAGTGACACTGAAGGAATTGTCAATAAACAAGACTCCAGGAGTTGATGGACTACAAGTTGAAATGTTTTAATAAATGGAAGCAGTATTGGAGGAACTTACTTGTCTGTGTCAAGATATGTGGAAGATACCAGGCCAATTAATCCAAAGAGAAATATAAATGTGTCCATTATAAATAAAAATGGTCCAACAGAAATTGGAAATCATCCATCAGTATCATTAATATAACATGCAAGCCAAAAATTGATGAAGATAATGCAAAAGTGGTTGCAGTAGTACTTCAAAAATGAGCTTCCAGAAATCCAAGCTGTATTCAGAAGAGTGTGTGGAAGCAGGCATATCATTGCAGAGGTCAAGTGGATGCTGGCTAAAAATAGAAAATACCAGAAATATGCTTACTTATACTTTGTGGACTATGCAAAATCATTCCACTGTGTGGATCATAACAGATTATGGGAACCATGGTGAAAAATGGAAATTGCAGAACAATTCATTGAGCTCATGAGTAACCTGAACATAGATCAAGTCAATAGAACAGAATAAGCAGAAACTGTTACTGTTGAGCACCATCAAATAAACTTCGACCCATAGTGACCATGTATAGGATTTCCAAGGAGTGGCTGATGACCTTGAACTGTTAACCTTGTGGTTCAAACCGAGTTTGCAATCCAGTTCATTAACTCACAGCATCACACCAGGACTCTTGTAGAAGAAGTAGAAAAAAAAAATCTAGTTAAAGTTTCCTCCATAAAAATCCAAGATGTGTGCCAGGTTTGTATCCTTTCACCATACTTTTCCAATTTGAATAATGAGCAAATACTCAGAGAAACAGAATTATATCAAGTAAAACATGTCATCAGGATTGGAGGAGCACTCATCAGCAACATTTGATATGCAGATGACACAACCTTGCTAGTGCTTTTTATAAGAGGAGTCTAACTATTTACTGATGAAGTTCAAAGAATACAAACTTCAGTATGCATTTCACGTCAACATCAATAAGTAAATTGAATATCAAATAAGTACATCAAAAATCCTCACAGTTCTGTGAAATAAATAACATCATGAAATATGAAGGAAAGATTGATGCTGTCAAAAAAATTTATTTTGATAGACTCCACAGTTAATGCTCATGGAAGTAGAAATCAAGAAATCAAATGATATACTGTATTTGGAAAATCGTCTACAAAAGACCTCTTTAAAAGTGATCAAGAGTAAAGATGTCCCTTTGAAAAATAATATGTACCTGACACAAGTCATGATATGTTCAATTATGTGTTGTTAATTTTTCCCAGCAATAAAGTAAATAAGTGATCAAATGCCTAATGCCTGCTGGCAGAAATTAAAAGTCTCATACATCCAGTTACTTCAACATAAACTATATAAATCAGCCTATTTTTATTCATTTAAAGCCTGTAATGTGGTGATGTGAGTTAATACACTGGACTTCAAGGTCAGCATGAACTGCAAGGTCATTGGTTCAAGCTCATTAGTTGATCCTTGGAAACCCTACACAGAGTCACTATGAATCAGAATCGACTCAATGGCACATAACAGTAACAACAAGATCATATATACTTTACAAACCTCATTAAACTACACCTGCTGTTAAGTGCCATTGAATCAGTTCCAACTCATAGTGACCTTGTATATGGTGTTGGAGGTGCGGTTGGAGAGCTTGAACTACCAACCTTAAAGTTCAAACACCTTGCAGTCCATTGCATTAACCCAAAGCACCACACCAAGTCTCGTAAACAGTACCTAACATATATTAATCATAGATAAGAAAGATCCTATAACTAAAAATGATCCCCAAACCACAATTGCCATTTGAAGCTCACTGAACCAGAGACTCCCTTCTTGCTGATCATAAACATTATCTATCTGTCTCGGACCCGACTCGATGGCACTTAACAACAACAACAACAATCTATCTATCTATCTATCTATCTATCTATCTATCTATCTATCTATCTATCTAATCTATCTACCTATCTATCAAAATACTCTATCTGATTTCCCCTCCTGACCTAGAAGTTCCCTTGCCTTATTTTCTTTCTGCTTGACAGCCTTATGTTGCTGTTTCTGGAAGGTGTCTTGCTGGGAACGGACTCCAACTGTCATGTATCCCTGTCTAAACTCTACTCAGTAAAAATAATTATAGCAATAAAAAACTTGTGAGTTACTGACTCTCAAGGTCCTGCTTTTCCTTGTCAATCATAATCTCCAAACATATTTAATCAGTTTCTTCTCTGTATTAAATATTAATTTTCCATAGATGGATGAATTTACTTCTGGCTTCTCAATTCTGTTCCATTGATCTGATTCTGTACCAGTAACAGACATTTTTTACTATATTAAGTTTTTAATTTGGGAAGTGTGAATTCTCATACTTTGTTCTTCTTTTTTAGTAGTATTTTGCTTATCCAGGTTTCTCCTTCCTTTCTATATAAAGATGGTGATTAGCTTCTTCATTTCTTCAAAGAATTATAATAGAAGCTGGATTATGATTACATTGCTTTGGATAGTTGCAATACAGTGAATTGTTTTCTGTTTTTTTCTAACCATGTATTTGTAACTCTCACCAAGTGACTTTTTCTTAATAGGTCTGGGAATGAGAAGGATGTGGACGATACTGATAGTACTGTATGCTTCAGTTGTAAGTAATTGCTAACAATGTTAATTGTGATTGTAAAGACTTGAAATCTATAAAAGGACTTGGTATATTTTGCCATCCTGCTGGGTATGAAATGAGCCATCTAGATGATGTGAGTAGACTGTTTGCTCATTTACATTATTAATCAAAATCATAGCCATCTGACCTATGATTCTCAGAATTTAAGTCAGTGGCTTGACCTAATTTTCCAGCTTCCATACTCCTGCTGTGTTACTGTGGGCTAATGTGCTGCATTGCAGTCAGATTGCACCGCAAGGTAGGTGGTACAAGCTCACCAGCTGTTCCTGGTAAAGCCTATACAGGGTCACTATGAGCAGGAATTGACTCGATGGAACAACAACATAACCTTGTGATTAAACATATTGATTCTGGGTAAGTAAGGAGAATCCTCCAGACTAATATCTGAACTGCAGATTTGTGACTTCCCAGTCTCCACAACCCTGTGACTCCTGCTTGTTTTTGTTTTTGTTGTTGTTGCTTTTTTAATTGCAATTATCTTGGTATATTGCTTTTCCACCCTTTAACTTTTAGTTTGTTTTTGTCATTGTTTGTAAGGTCAAAATATGGAAGGATCTTGTTTTCTTATCCATTCTGCTACTCTCTCTTAATTGATATGTTTAAACCATTGACATTCAGTGAAATTATCGATAGGTATGAATTCATTGCTGTCATTATGTTTGATTCTTTTTTGTGGTGCTGCTGGTTTCTTGGTTCTGCATGCCTTCCTGTGCTGAGTTCATGTTTTTTGAGTTCCTTCTTGTCAGTTTCTTCATAGATTTAATGTTTGCCTCCATGTTCTTCTCGGATTTTCATTTTATTACTATGTTGTGAAGTATGAATTTTTTTTTTTAGTTGTTGTTGTTCTTAGGTGGAATAGAGTCAGCCCTGATTCATATGCACAAGAGAACAAAATATAGTCTGGTCCTGGGCCAACCTCCAAATTGTTGCCTCGCTTGATCCCATTGATGCTTTCACTTTGCCAATCCATCTCACTGGGGGTCTTCCTCTTTTTCTCTGACCTTCCACCTTACCAAACATGATATCCTTCTCCAGAGACTGGAACACATTGTAGCCCCATTTTAGGTATTCCAATCAGTTATAGGCAGAAGACAGACTTACAAGCTTTCTCTGGTAATGTTTCTAGTTATTCTTTTCTCTCCCACACAAGTGTATATT
>NW_006408974.1:273473-283388 GCF_000296735.1 Chrysochloris asiatica
TTTTGATCTTAAAACATCAGTAAATGTTTTAAGTCTTCTTCACTTTCAGCACGGAATACACATTAACTATATCTTAAAGAATTGGTCTATGTTCAATCATTTCAAGAGGTAATGTATGATCAAAATTCAATTGTATTGAAGGAAGAAATCCAACTTCAGTGACATAATTAACAAAAACAAGACTCCAGGTATTGATGGAATACAAACTGATATGTTTCAACAATCTGATGTAACCTTGGAGACACTTGTTCATGATATGCCACAAAATTTGGAAGTCAGATACTTGCCCAACCAAATGGAAAAGATCCATATTTTTACCCATTCTAAAGAAACATTATATAAAAAAAAAAAATATGGAAATAATTGAAGCATATCAATAATATCACATGCAAGTAGCATTTTTCTGAATATAAATCAAATTCTTTGAAACAATATATTGACAGGAAGCTGCCAAAAATCCAAGCTGGATATAGAAGAGGGCATTGACAAAGGGACATTATTATTGCCATTAAATGCATCTTGGCTGAAAATAGTGAGTTCTAGAAAGGTGCTTCACCAAAAATATCATTCAAATGAATCAGTTCTTCTCTAGTCTTCTTTATTCACTGTCTTTCTAACTCGGTAGCACACAAGCACCAGTACCATCATATATATGTATATGTGACATACTAAATAGAACACACTATTATTTCTGTCTGAAATTATTAGTTTTCACAGCTGCTAACCTAGCTAACCTCACCTTTGAACCCTATACTAGATTCTCTTTCATACTAAGAAAAACAATTTTCTTTAATAAAATAGAATTAAGTATAATGTATTGATGGGTTTTATTCATTTTTGGTCAACTTAATGATGTTTAAATGAATAATTCACCTTGTGAAGTTGTCACAGTTTCTCATTTTCTGCTCTCATCATTGTATTCAAATTCATTAATATTCTATCTTATTTTGAAGCCTACTTTTTCCTTCAAAATATAAATACCTTCTGTAACTATAAACACTTACCTTAAACCTTTTTTTCTCTCACTTTGCATTTTATTATTTGCTCATTTATATAAATAACCATAAAATAATTAGAAAAATACTATAATAGGAGACTATGCACTTATAATTAATATCTGTGTTCTCGTGGATAAATGTTATGACTTTGTGATCAATGTAAAATATGCATAGCTGTATTCTCTCAAATGTGACATAAGGATCAAATGAGTATTGTAGTTTTTAAGTGCTGTAGAATTAATTCTGACTCTGAGTGTCACTGTATATATTTCTGAGGAGCCACTAATGAGTTTGAACCACTAACCTTGTGGTTAGCTATCCATTGCTTTTCCTATGACACCACACCATTTTGAACACTGTAAAACAAACAAAGAAATTACAAGTACTTATAATGTTTTTTGAGTTATATTTCAAAATGTCTCTAAAATATTTAAAGACATATGAGATACTACTCTTCATTTTTTGCTTCCTGAACAACAAAATGTAAAAGAAAAATTGTGTCAACCATTTTTATAGAATTTATATTATTGCCATGACTTTTGTCATGGGATATTATTATGTATATAATTATCACAAGTTTAATGTTTCCTTTTGGGATGAACAAGACTCTTAATATTTGTGGTCTGTTTCTATGAAGGACAAATGTATATTTTCTCCTCCTAGAAAGAAAATCATCAGATTCCTTCATCCTGACAGGTAGAACATTCTGGAATAAATAGACAAAGCAGATATATAAGTCAAGTTCATTTCAAGTAAATTTAAAGTTGAAACAAATAATCAATAATGAAGTGATGAGTTTTTAGATGAGTTGCATTGCTAATATGAATTGTGTCATATTAATGTCATCATGTATAACTGGGAAGATCTGCCATCTGCCTTATTTTGTATGGTAATGCTGAGTTTCATATACCTATATAATAATACAGTAAGACTTGTTTCTTAGAAGATCTTATCCACAGTCAAGTGAATGCTTTAAGACAGTGAATGATTGGTGAGCTCTGGTTAATCTCTATTCATGATTTATAACCCTGTCTAGCATCTTATCCATAATATCCCTAGGAAGGTAACATGGGAGTAATATAGTAATATTTCATTTTTACTTTTTAAAAAATATTTCCTGATTTCATGTATATGTTTTAAGGTACTATTTACTTCTTAAAAAATATGCTCTGAAGTACATGTTAAACTTCCAGTACATATATATTAATAGTGATGCAGGTAAACTTTGTAAGACTATAACATAGTTTTAAAGGGATGACATAGGGAATATATGCATATGAGTTCAACCATTGCTTTACAACCTATCAAATCTTTGATCTTGGAGAAATTATGAGATCTCAGACTTGATGCCTTCAATCAAAACAGAAAAATACAGTAAATCACTCAATAATTTGAAACAATTGTCATTACTTAAAGGCCACCAAGTAAGCTGGATAAATTATATATGAATTATGTAGAAGCAAAATATTGTTGAATAAAATATATATTTATTTTATGAAATAATTGTCACATCCTTTTTAGGAATGTCTAATGGATATCACTTTCAAATTAAATAAATAGACTTAGAGTTTTGAGTAACACATCAAACATTTTTTCAATCACCTTTTGTAAACATGCTATGTTGTTAATATTGTCAAATGCTGTTCAGCGGTTCTGACTCATAGTGACCATGTATAGGGTTTCTGAGGAGCAGCCGGTAGGTCTGAACCACTGACTTTGTGGTTAGAAGTTGAATGCTTATCCTATACCAGGATTAATATTATATAAATTGTTGTTTTATTGCTAGGTGCCATCGAGTTGATTCTGACCCACAGAGATCCTATGAAGGAAACATTGTCCGTCATGCACCATCCACACAATTGCTACATTTGAGCCCATCGTTGATTGGTTCTAACACAATGACACTTAACAACAACAAAATATATATTATATATTTTATAAGAATCATATCAGTAATATATGTTATATATACACATGCACAGATAGATATTAATATATATACATTGGTGCAATATATTAACATATGTATATATAATCATTTAGAATTAGCATTTTAAATTTTATGTATTTGTAACTATTATGAATATCATTGGTGGTGGCTGTGTGCTGTGGAGTCAGTTCCGACTCATACTGACCCTGTACAGGGTTTCCAAGGCTGTAACTCTTTATGGAAGCAGAAAGTCTCATCTTTCTTCCATGGAACAGCTGGTAGTTTCGAACTACTGACCTTGCAGTTCTCAGCCTGAGTTCTCTAATTAGAGAGAGAGAATTCATTATTTACTCATTAACAAATCAATAGAATAAAATGAACTTGTAACCACATTTTCCTAATTTCAATCACTCATTGTCTAAAGAGATAAATATTTGAACATAGTGTGTATATAAGACTTCATACCATTTGGTGAATTGTCTTCATGATAGTGAATGTTATGAAGAGAAGGAGGAGAAAGAAAAAACAGGAAGAGGATGAAGGAAGCTTCATTTTATTTTTACTTTTTAAAAATTTTTCAGAATTATCTGAGATAAAAAACTACAAAAAGTTATTGCAAACTAGTAGAAAACAATGCCTGTGATTGTTAAGGTTATTAAAGGAAAAGGTATTCTTTAGGACATAGTAACACAAATGGTTAAGAACTAACCTACTACCATTTTGGTTTATAGTTGAACAAAACAGAAGGAACTGTGGAAGACAGGCTTGGAGATTTACTTCTGAAAGGTCATCATCTTGAAAATCATATGGAGCATTTCTACTCTGCACATATGGGTTTGTCATGAGTTGGCGTGAACTTGGTGGCAACTAACAAAACAAAGTGAATACAAAATAAATCATCCTGAGGGGAAAAAATTCATAGCTTTCAGATTTTTGTGTCTAAATAATAGAAATGTACTATGAAACAAAGACTGAGGAAAGAGATGAAGGAAAAAATAGACATCAAAACAGCAATATTGAGACTTCTTTCTTTTTGGTTAGTCAATAATGCACAGATAACATATTTGTAGTATTCTATGCTTTCAGCCGAGCTCCATCTAATGTCAGCAGTGTTATCCCTACTCCATATCCTTCTCTGAATCCAGCTAGAAACTCTAGTGGTTTCCTGTCAATGTACACTTGAAACCATTTTTAAAATTATCTTTAGCAAAATTTTACTTGCAATGAATATTAATGATATTGTCTGATGATTTCTGCATGACCTGTTTTTAAAATAGGCAAAAATATGGACCTCTTTAAATCAGTATGCCAGGTATCTGTCTTCCAAATTTCTTATCATAGATAAGTGAGTGCCTCCAGTGCTGCATAAACTTGTTGAAAGATTTGAATTTATATTCCATCAATTCCTGTAGCCTTGAAGCCAATATCTTCAGAGAGCTTTGGACTTCTTCATTCAGTATCACTGGCTTATGATCATATGCTACCTCTTGAGAGGATTACACATCGACAATTTATTTTTGGTACAGTGTCTCTTTTTAATAGTTCCATCTTCCTTTGACGCATCATTCAGTATTTTGTTTATAGGTTCCTTCACTATTGCATGTCTAGCTTTATTTTTTTTCCCCTTAGTTTCCTCAGCTTGAGAAATCCTGAGACTGTTATATACCCTGTTGGTTTTTTTTAACTCCAGGTCTTTGTACATTTAATTTTAGTATTTAACTTTGTCATCTCGAACTATCCTATAGGGTTGTTGTAAATCAAAATCAGCTTGGTGGCAACAGTGTGAGATGTGGCACTGGACTGCTAACCACAATTTCAAATGTTCAAACTTACCAGTTGCTCCTTGAAAACCCCATACAGGGTTACTATGAGTTGGAACTAACTCCACAGCACTTAAAAACAACAATAATACATGAAGAGGAACTTTGAGAACACACACATGACTTCTTGTCTATATTTAGTTCCTCAACCAAAATTTACTCCACAAACTACACAAGTTATATATCATGACAAAGTAAAGTTTTTCCATAATTGTTTTGGTGATAAACTCAGTCATTCCATTTGATCAAAATCATCCATGTAAAAATGCAAAGGTTGAGCAAGATCTAAAGTCAGCTATCTTATGTTGTTGTTGTTGTTGTTAAGTATCATACTCATAGAGACCCTGTATAGTCGTTCAAGGAGTGGCTGGTGAGTTTGAACCACCAACCTTACAGATTAAATGAACCTTGCAGTCCAGTGCTTATCCTATAGAGCCATACCAGCACTCGAGATCTCTTATATACACAAGGAAATTTTGTATTTCTGTGCTTATGTTTGGCTCATGGCTCAGGTTTTAGAATTAAAACTATTGATATAACCATATATGTATATGTAAGTGTGTGTCTAAGTTTAGTGTATATAACTATATGTAATATATATATACTGACTACTCATCTGTCAAAAGAGCCCTGGTTATGTAGTGGAATTTGAACTGTGCTGCTAACCATAAGATCGTAGTTTGATTCTACCAGTTGCTTTGCAGGAGGAAGATGAAGCTTTCTACTCCTATAAAGATTTGCAACCTTGGAATCCCTATATGGGTTCATACTTGCTGCAACCAACTCAGTGGCACACAACCACCACACCACTTATCTGTCAGTTTGTTATACTATGGTTGCTTGTGTATGACTGCAGTGCTTGAAGTTATGCTACCTGTGTTTTCAATACAAGCAGAGTACATCCCTGGTCGAAAGGTTTCATCTGAGTTTCCAGACTAACACAGACTAGAAAGAAGGAAAAGTGGAATGCTTCTGAATGTTTACTAACTGAAAACCTTATGAATAACAGTGGAACACTGTCAGATAGTATCAAAATATTGATTATTGAAACATTATGAATAGCACCAGAATATTTTAAGAATAGATCCAGAAGATGAACCTCTCAGGTTGAAAAACATTCAAAATAAAACTCAGAAACGGTTGTCTCTTCAAAGTAGAGCTAACCCTGATTACATGAATATAACAAAGCTTTCAGAACCACTGTTTGCTTATGCCGCACAATTAAAAAGGAGGAGAAACAGCTGTAAACATCCATTTAGTAATCAGAACCTCGAATGTATAAAACATGAATCATATGAATCTAGGAAAATTGAAAGTTGTCACCAATGAAATGGAACACATGAAAAGTGATATCTTAGGCATTAGTGAGCTGAAACAATCAAATCATTGTGACATAAACAACAAATTAAAGAGGAATAGCAACACATTCATAATCAAAAAGAGCATTTCAAGATCTATCTTGAAGTATAATGCTGTGTGTGATAAGATAATTTCCAAACACTTACAAAGCTGACCAATTTTCCCCACCATTATTCCAATTTATGCATGAACCACAAAGACATTGATGATGAAGTTGAAATCTCTAACCACTTCTCCAGTCTCAAATTGACCAAGCATGCAATCAAATGTAGTAATGATTACACATGATTGAATTACAAAGGTTGGAAATAGAGAGAAAGGATCAGTAGTTGGTAAATATGGCCTTGGTGATAGAAATGATGCAAGAGATCTCATAAAATAATTTTGCAAGACCAATAACTTCACATCACAAATGTCATGTTGAAACAACATAAAATAAAACAATACATAGATCTCACCACATGGAATACACAGAAATCAAATTGACTAAACATTCTTATCTGGGAAGAGATAGCAGAAAAGCTCCATAAAAACAGTCAAAGCAAGGCCAGGGGCAGATGGTGGAAAATAGCATCAATCGCCCATATGCAGGTTCAGACTGAAGCTGAAGAAAACTAACACAGGTCAACGAGAGCCAAAATTTAACCATAAACATATACAATATGAATTTAGAGATCATCACAAGAATAGATCTGATGCATTAGACACTAATGATGAAAGAGCAGGAGAACAGTGTGATGACATCAAGAACATAATACAGGAAGAAAGCAAAGAACATCAAGAAGACAAGAAAGAAAGAAAAGAAAAAATGGATATAAGAAGACACTGAAATTTTTTCTTCAATGTAGAAATATTAAAGCAACTGGAAGAAATGAAGATGTAAATCTGCTAAACAGAAAATTTCAAAGGTCAGCTTGAAAAGACAAAGTCAAGTGTTACAAAGTTATTTGCAAAGACCTGCAGTTAGAAAGTCAAAAGGGAAGAACATCTTCAGCATTTCTCAAGCTAAAAGAACTGAGGATATAATTCAAGCCTTGCTTTGTAATACTTAAGGAATCTTTGGGCAAAATTCACTATTCTTCATTCAGTTCATGGTGCTGTGATACTGGAAGCTATGCCACCGGTATCTTACATTACAGAAGGATACACACATGATGGACAGGTTTCAGCTGATCTTCCAAATTAAGACAGTCTAGGAGGAAGGGGAGATGAATACTTCTGAATATTTGTTGGTTTCATTGTTGCTGTTATTAAGTGCAGTTCTGACATTGTTGTTGTTGTTGTTAAGAGTCGGTTCTGACATTTAGCCACCTTGCATAGGGTTTCCAAAGAGAAGCTGATTTGTTTGAATTGCCAACCTTGTAGTTCGCAGTGCAGCACCACATCTGAATGTTTAGCCACAGAAAACCTTATGAGATTTAAGCAAATTTAAAAGATTACATGGAACTAGAGAATTAATTACAGATGTTAGATGGATCTTGGCTGAAAGCAGAGAATAGAAGAAAGATGTTTAACTGTTTTATTGACTATGCTAATTATTTCAACTGATAATCTTATGAACAGCAGTGGAGCACTGTTAGCACCAGAATATTGAATATTGATACAGGATGAAGAGAACCAAAATATTCTCAGATATAGTGCCAGAAGACAAGTCCTTCATATTGGAAGGTACTCAACAAATGACAGGGAAGTGCTGCCTCCTCAAATTAGAGGTGACCATGATGATGTGAAAGAAGTAAAGCCTTTGAGACCTTTATTTGTTGATGGGACATAACTCAAAATGAGGAAAAACAGCTGTAAATATTAATTAATAATTAGAACTTGGAATGTAAAAATTATGAGTCTAGGAAAACTGAAAATTGTAATAAAATAAAATAAAACGCATAATGTTAGATATTCTACACATTAGTAATATGAAATGAACTGGTATTAGCAATTTTGAATCTATGTCAGGAATGGCAAACTGAAGAAGAATGCTGTTGCATTCTTCAACAAGGAACATCTCAAGATCTGAAGTACAACGCTGTCTGCAATAGGATTAAATCTATGCACCTATAAGGAAGACCAATGAATTCTAGCAACATAGTGGTTACAAGTCAGGCTGCTAATCTCAAGGTTAGCAATTAGAAACCACCAGCTATTCCAAGGGGGAAATATGATGCTTTCTAACCTGCGAAGATTTATAGCCTCAGAAAATCCTATGTAGGGTCATTATGAATTGGAACTGTGTCTACAGCACACCAACACCAACACCACAAGGAAGACCAGTTAATATCACTATTATTCAAATCTAAGCACCAACCACTAAAGCTTGAGAAGAGAAAATTAAAGAATTCTAAAATTCTGAAATTGATAAAACATGCAACCAAGATAATTGGTTGATAATTATTGGTGATTAGAATGTGAAGGTTGGGAACAAAGAGGAAGGATCAGTCATTGGAAAATATGGCTTTGGTGATATAAAGCATGCAGGAGATCACATGACAGAAATTTGCAAGACTAATGAATTTTTCATTCAAAGTACCTTTTTTAAAAATAACGTAGAAGATGATTATACACATGGACTTCAAAATAGAATATACAGAAATGAAATTGACTACATGTGTAGAAAGAAATGGTGGAAACACTCCTTATCATCATCCAAAACAAGACCAGTGTCAAACTGAGGAACACACCACCAATTGCTTATATGCAAGTTCAAGATGAAGCTGAAAAAAATTAAAACAAGTCCAAGAGAGTCAAAATATAATATTGAACATATCTCACTTGAATTTAGAGATCACCTGAAGAACAGACTTGAGACATTAGACACTAAAGACCAATGACCAGAGAAATTGTGCATGACATCAGGAATCACATGCAAGAAAGTAAAAGTCCATTAAGAAGAAAAGAATGAAGGAAAAGGCCAAAATAGATGTAAGAAGAGACTCTGAAACTTGCTTTCCAGTGTAGAAATGCTAAAGCAAATGGAAGACGTGAGGAGGTACATGAGCTGAACAGAAAACTTCGAAGGACAGCTCAAGAAGACAAAGTCAAATATTTTGTTAATGAAATATGTGAAGACCTGGAATTAGAAAATCAAAAGGTAAGAACACTATCAGTTATTTCTAAAGCTGGGGAAGTTAAGAATAAATTCAAGCCTTGACTTGCAATATTTAAGGATTTTATGGGCAAAATATTCAATGATGCAGAAAACGTCAAAACAAGATGGAAGGAATACAGAGTCACTGTATTAAAAAGAAATGGTCGATGTTCAACCATATCATGATAGCATATTATCAAGAGCCAATGATAATAAAGAAAGAAGTCAAAGGTGCACCTAAAGCTTCATGAATTGATGAGATACAAATTGAAAAAGGTCAACAAATTGATGTAACACTGGAGGCATGAACTTATCTATGCCAGGAAATTTGGAAGACAATCATCTGGCCAACTTACAGAAAAAAATCCATATTTTTGCCCATTCCAAATAGGGTTGCCCCAGCAGAATGTGGAATTCATTGGACAATATCATTAACATAACATGCAAATAAATTTTGCTAAATATATTTTTTAAATGACTACAACTGTATATTGACAAAGAATTGCCAGAGATTCAAGACAGATTCAGAAGAAGTTGTGGAATGAGGAATACCTTTGCTGAAGTCAGATGGATCTTGGTTGAAAGGGGGAATACCAGAAAGATGCTTACCTGTGCTTTATTGACTATGGAATGGCTTTTGATTGTGTGGCTCATGACAAGCTATGGAAAATGATGCGGAGAAAGAGTAATACGGAATATTTCATTGTTCTTGTGAGGTGAGGAAAC
>NW_006408974.1:284444-285029 GCF_000296735.1 Chrysochloris asiatica
TTTTATTCAAATGAAAGCTTATTTCAACAGTAATAGTGTTGTGTAGAATGTCAGGTTAAAGGCAGATCGTATTATCTTTTTATTTTTGCTGTTGTTAAGTTCTACTGAATCAAATTCAAGTTATAACTAACCTATATGAAGTTTCTGAGGTCTGCTGAACTCCTGGTTCTCAGTACAGTGCTGATTCTACCGCACCATGCTATGAGTCCTCTTTGTAAGGTATAAGAAATATGTATTTTAACAATCATGCTTATACTCTTTCAATATTTTATTTAAAGTCTAGATTTTTTTTTTCTAGATTCTCCGAGTAGCACTTGTCTTTGCTAGGTGTCATCGGGTCTGTTTCGACCCATAGACGCATTATAATTTTTCCGAATTAAATCTTTGTGGGAGCCGAATGCCTCATCTTTTCCTGAGGTTCTGCTGGTAATATCAAACACCCAACCTTGTGCTTCACAGTCCAGTTCTTATCCTACAAAGTCACGGTGTTCCTAAGTAACAATAGGTGTAAATATTGTGTCACTCAGACCTAGTGGTAACATTATGTTTCAGATTTATATACATAGACATTCACTGGTTTAAAAG
>NW_006408974.1:285639-292850 GCF_000296735.1 Chrysochloris asiatica
AGAGCTGAACTAGTAAAAGTGAGAAATACCTGATAAAAGTCATGTCTGTAATCTTTAAATTGAGTAGTTTAAGTTTAGTATTTATGAATGCTTCATAAAAAATTCACACTACATTTAGACCTCTTCCATAAATATTAAAATAAAAGACAGAAGATGAGGTATAAATATTGTTTATTGTCTATCTTAGAGATCAGCATATTACTCCAGCTGTCAACCACTTATCTTCCATGTACCATGCTCTCAGGTTCCTCCCAACTTCACACTAACATAAGTAAGCAACCATGTTGAATTTAGTATTTATTCCCAGTCTTCATAGTTTTACTTCATGTAACTGTACCCTTAAACAATAAATGGTACAGAGCTGCATATTCTATAGTCAAACTTTTACATGGCCTCAGCCTTCAAATAATTTTATACAACATGGCATATTTTCCCAATGTGTATTCTTAAGTTATTTTGTATATCTCCTTGTTCAGTGCTGTATTGCCACCATGGCTATATCAAGCTTCACAGTCTAGACTGATTCTATTAACTTTCACTGTAGACAGCTCTCTAATAAACATTTCCGGTTTTATGTGTGGGGGTATCTGTAATATTTTACCTTAAATATATACACTGAAGTTGAACTATTGTACATAAATTATGTTGTTGTTGTTGTTGTTAAGTGCCATCTAGATGATTCTGATCCACAGTGACCCTGTCAATTTCCATAAATTTTGCAAAACTGCTCTAT
Organism: Chrysochloris asiatica; assembly: GCF_000296735.1. Classification (NCBI taxonomy): domain Eukaryota; kingdom Metazoa; phylum Chordata; class Mammalia; order Afrosoricida; family Chrysochloridae; genus Chrysochloris; species Chrysochloris asiatica. The sequence continues at coordinate 286,373 of NW_006408974.1, forward strand.
GATATCATTTTTTGGTAATATATCATGTGCATTTACATTTAACATTTTAAGGTTGCTCGAAAGAAACTCATAGAACTAATTTTTGAATTTATCAAATATGTACTATATAAGATCATGTTGTTGTTGCTGTGGTTGTTAAGTACCCTCGAGTTGGTTTTGACTCATAACAACCCTTCATTGGGTTTCCAAGGAGCAGCTGGTTAGCCTGAACCACCAACCTTGAGGTTCAAAATGACTTTGTAGTTCACCGCAATAACCCACAGCGCTTCACCAGGACTCCATATAAAATCATAGCACAAAATAAATCTAATTCTATATGATAGCAATTGATAGTTTAAAAATAATATCATATATTATATCTATGTGTATGTTAAACATCTAACAACAACAAATGCATATATGTGCTCTAGAGTTGTTTCCAACTCATAGTGACCTGAATATGTTTTCCAATGAGCAGCTGGTGAATTTGAACTACCAACCTTGTGGTCCAAACTGACCTTGTAGCCCAGTATTTATTCTATAGTGGCACACCAGAACTCCATATATACATTGTTAAGTGCTCTTGAGTTAATTTTTACTCATAGCAGCCATGTATAGGATTTCTGAGGATTGGCTGGTAGGTTTGAACCACCAACTTGTGATTAGCGAACGACCAACTTGTGATTAGCAGCCCACACAAGGACCCTAGTAAAATACTGAAGCATAAATCAAAGCAATTACAGGATTTATAAACTGAAAATAAAAGCAGTAAGATAAAAATGTTGATCTGAAAATGGTTTATGGATGTAAAAACTTAAATTATTTATAGATTTAATACAATTTTAATGAAAATCTCATCAGAATTTACTGTAAAGATAGACAATGAGATCCTATAAATACATCAGTGAGACATAATAGATAATTTTAAAATACACTTTCATAACTATGGTTAATTAATTTTTGACAAATTTGCAAAATCATTAATTAGGAAAGAATAGTATTTACAAGGCTGGAGCAATTGGACAGTTACAAGAAAGAAAGAAAAAAGAGTCTTACAATAAACATTATACAAAAAAAAACAAAACAAAACAAAAAAAAAAACCACAAAATAATTGAACTTAAATAGATCATAGGTCTTAAATAAATCATGAACTTATAACATTCTTAGGAGAAACCAGAAAGGCATCTTCATGACTAGGGTCTAGGTAAAGAATGCGTATGTGTGACACCAAAAGTATACTGATAATAAGGAGCAGGGAGAGTAGGAGATGGGACATTTGGACTCATTCAAAATGTATAGAACATTTCCTCCATGAAAGTCATGGCCAAGAACATGAAAATACAAGAAACATATTTGAAGAAAGCTGCATATCTGACAAAGAAAATATCTTCCATTATTGTCATTACTGCTGTCAAATTGGTTCCAACCCATAGCAACCCTGTATATGGTTTCCAAGGAGCAGCTGGTGAGCGTGAACTGCCAACCTTATGGTTCAAACCAACTTTGCTGTCCAGCACAATTACCCACAGCACCACACCAGGACTCCCTATTGGCATCAGATAAATGAAATGAAAATTACAGTGTGATACCACTGTATATTTATTATTGTTATTGTTGTTTGGTGTTATCAAGTCTGTTCTGACTCAATGACCCTACATACAACAGGATGGAACACTGTCTGGTCCTGCTCCATAGTTATAACAATTGTGAAGATGATGAAGGAATGAGCACTGTTTCATTCTGTTGCTATGAGTCATAGCCAATATCAATGGTACAACCTAACAAATAACATATGAGGCTTCACAGTCTTCATATAGCCTAGCTTCTTAGATTATTTGCTCAGTATACAGATTGGAAGAAATGCAGTCAGAGTGCTCCTTGGAGGCCAGGATGACTAAGCTTCGTCTCTCATACTTTGGACATATTGTCTGGAGAAGCAGTCACTGGAGAAGGATGTCATGCTGGGTAAGGTGAAGGGTCAGAGAAAAAGAGGAAGACCCCTAACGAGATGGATTGAAGGCCAGGTGGCATCCTTGATAGACTCAAGTGTGGCAGCGGTAATGAGGTTGGCCCAGGATTGGACATTGTTTCATTCTGCTGTGCATGAGTCGGTTCTGACTCGATGGCACCTGACAACAACAACAACATACAGATTGAAGAAATATAGAGAAAGGATACATCCCTGGTACACACTGTTCCTGATTTTAAAATATGCAATACTCACTTCTGTTCAAAGTACTTCCTCTTAGTCTATATACAGGTTTCACATGAATACAATTAAGTCTTCTGGAATTTCCAGTCTTCATGAATTATTTTGTATCATTCATACAATAGAATGCATTTGCATAATCAATAAAACAATAGTCAACATCTTTTTGGTATTATCTGCTTTCAGTCAAGATCCATCTGATATCAGCAATGATATTCCTTTTTCCACACACTTTTTAAAATTCAAATTGAATTTCTGGTATCTCCCTATCAATGGAGTCCTGGTGGGTACTGAAAGATAAGCATTGGATGGCTAATCAAAATGTAGGATTTTCAAGCTCACCAGTCACTCCTCAGAAACCCTATACAGAATCACCACGAGTCAGAAGAGTAGCTACTCTTTCAATGTAATACTGCAACCAATTTTAAATTATTTTCAGCAAAGATTTAGTTGAATGTGAAATTAACAAATAATTTTTGCCTTCTGCTGAATTTCCTTTCTTTTTAATGTTCAAAAATATGGATACTTTCAGTCAGTTGGCCATGTAGTTGTCTTCCAAATTATTTGGCATAGATGAGTAAGAGCCTTCAGCAGTTCATCAATTTGTTAAAACATTTCCATTTATTTTCCACCAATGCCTCCAGTGTAGCTTGACTTTTTCCATTGGTTCTTGATAATATGGTACTTCTTGAAATGATTATACATGGACCAATTAGTTTTGGTATAGTGACTCTGTAGTCCTTACATCCTCTTTTAATGCGTCCCGCATCATTCAATGTTTTGCTCCTAGAATCCTTCAGTACTGCAAGGTGAGGCTTAATTTTTTTTTTTTTTCCAATAGTTATTTTATCTTGAGAAATGATGAGAATGTTCTTCCTTTTTGTTTTTCTAACACCAGGTATTTGTACATTTCATTGAAATACTTTGTCTTCTTAATTTTCTGTTCAGTTCATCATTCCTTCCCATCACATTAGCTACTCTACATTCAAGAGCAAGTTTGATTCTCTTGAAATCCACTTTTTATTTTATTTTAATTTTTTACCTTTTATAGTGACCTTTTGTTTTCCTCATGTATGATATCCTTGATGTCATAACACAATTTGTCTGGTCTTTGATTAACAGTGCATCAAATCTGTTCTTCAGAGGGTCTCTAAGTCTGTAATGTCTAGTGCTTTATCTTGCAACACCACACCAGAATGCCATTAAGCCTAAACTTATATATGAACAATTGATGATCTGTTCCACAATCATCCACTGGTCTTGTTTTGGCTGATGATACTGATGTTTTTTCCATTGGCTCTTCCTACTTGTGTAATCAATTTGATTTCTTTGTAATCCATCTGGCATGGTCCACAGGTACACTTATCATTTATGTTGTTTACAAAAAGTCATTGCAATGAAGAAATTGCTGGTCTTGCAAAATTCTATCATACTGTTTGTAGCATCATTTCTACCATCAAGGTCATATTCTCAAACAATTCATCCCTCTTATTTTTTCTTCCACTCATGATAATTATCAATGCTTCTTAATTGAATGAATTCAGACAGCAGGAGTTGGTAGAATTTCTTGATTTCTTCAACATTGACTTTTGTGGTTGTTTTGAACATTTAAATGATAGCTGTATTAACTGGTATTTTTGGAGGCATGTAGATATTATCTTATGACAGAGAGTATTGTATTTCAAGATAGATATTGAAATGCTCTTTTTGATGATTAATGTAGTATCATTCTTATTGAATTTGTCATTCCCAGCATAGTGAAACATATGATAATCTGATTCAAAGTGTCTAGTACCAGTCCATTTCAACACTTTGATGCTAAGTATCTCAATTTTTATGAGTTCCTTTTCACTTTTGATGACTTTCAACTTTCCTAGATTCCTCATTCATATATTCCACATACCAATTACTAATGGATGTTTGAAGCTGTTTCTTCTTATTTTGATTTGTTCTGCAGTACCAAATGAAGACCCTTAAAGTTTTGCTCCATCTAAATCATTTCGGTTGAGTCTACTTTGAGAAGGCAGCTCTTCCTTAGCAATGTTTTCAGAGCCTTACCATCTGAGGGACACAACTTCTGGCACTATATCACATGATGTTTCACTGCTATTCATAAGACTTTCAGAGACTAAACTGTCAGAAGTGAACTACCTATTTCTTCTATTTCATCTGTTATTAGTCTAGAAGTTACGTTGAAATCTGTATACAATTGGTTGTTGTTGTTGTTAAGTGCCGTCGAGTCGGTTCCGACCCATAGTGACCCTGTACAGGGTTTCCGAGGGTGTAAATCCTTACGGGAGCAGAAAGCCTCATCTTTCTCCCGTGGAGCAGCTGGTAGTTTCGAACCGCTGACCTTAAGGTTCGCAGCCCGATTCGTAACCACTACGCTTATCCTGCTTTATTTGAAACACCAGTGCAATAGCTTCTGGCATCACAGCAACATGCAACTCACCACAGTACAAGAAACAGACAGATATGTGGGGATATACATATATTGTCTGGTGTGGCATTCTAGGATAAGTAGTTGATTGCTAATCATCAGGTCAGTGGTTCAAACACACCAGATGCTTCTCAGAAACTCTATACAGGTTAGCTGTGAGTTAGAAATAACTGAATCATACTTAACAACAACAACAATATCTACATATATGATTATTCTTAGGTACTATTGAGACCATTTAAATGTATAGCAACCCCATATGAGTAAATAGAACTTCCTGTATTTAGGCTGCAATCATTAAGGGAGTAGATTGCCCAATATTTTACGCACAGAGTCTATATTATTGTTGTTAAGTGCAATCAAGTCACTTCCAATCCATAGTGACCTGTTATAAGGTTTCCAAGGAGCAACTGACGGGATAAACTGGAAACCTTGAGCTATCAATCCAGTACTTATCCTATAGCACCACACCAGGACACCACAGAGTTTATGGGTCAGTTTAAACTGCCAAACATTTAGCATTTAGCTAGCCACTGAAGGCTTAACCATTATGCCACAAGAGAATATATATTTCGTATTCATCCACATTGCTTATATATATATATTTACATATACATGTTGATATTGACAGTTATTCAACAAAATTTAAGTAGTATAAGTTTACATAATGTTTTTAACTTTTTATTAATAATATTTCATTGCACTTTCTCATATATTGACTGCTATTAAAATATTGCATGTTGCTTGTATTGCACTTAATTATTAATATATCCAATGCATTTAATTTTTTTTCATATTTTTCCATGATTAATTATTCTATGACATCTGTAGTATACAAGTATTCAATCACTAAATATTCCTTTGTTACAATGATACTTTTACGGGCTTTGTATAGGATAATTATGACACTATTAGATTTAACTACATGGTGTTTCATATTTTTGTTACTGCTTCCTACGTTTAGCAGTGTCAAAAAATTTCAAATCATTTAACTTGTCCAATTAATCTTTTCCCTACATTTTACTCCCTATTATGAAATATTAATATTTTCAAGTGTTTTGTTTTGCCACAACTCTGGAAAGTAAAATTAATCATACTTAAAGTCAAATTTATGTGGACATGCGATTGAAATTATTAATAATTTAGTACTTTATTTTAAATCATGTTAAAGTGTTGCATGCAGAATTTAAAAAAAAAAAATTCTCTAAATATATTGATAAATTGGGTGCATTGTATCATTCTAACCAAAATATGATATTCAGACTACTCAGCAGCAGCATAAAAGAATGGCCTGGTGATATGATTCTATAAAAATTACAAAAAATTCTAAAGAGCACATCTATTCAATGACAATGGGTTTGATTCATTTTGATTTATCCTATTCTTTTCTTTTGTTTTATTTATAGAGCATTATCAAGTAGAGAATGAGCCAAATAGGAAGAAAAAAAATTAAAGAGTCAATTTTATGAACAATTCCCACTTTGGTGCCAAGGGAGTGTCTTGCATAATTTTCCTTGAGAAAAGGAAGTACTAACTCTGGAATTTCATACAGGGAGGGGTTCTAATGTAATAGGAGAGCACACTGACCATAAAACTTATTAAACTGAAAAACATCTCTCAGAGTTAGGAAAATATGTGGGGTTTTGTTTGTTTGGTTTTTGTTTTACTATAGAGAATGAAAGTTAATGAGGCTAGAACACAAATGAGTTTTGCAGAAACGGGATGAAGAATGTGACATCTTCAGGGAGTATAACAGAATCTTCATTGAGGTCAGCCTATTCTCATTGTTGTTGTTGTCAGGTACCATCGAGTCGGAAACGACTCATAGCGACCCCATGCACAGCAGAAC
>NW_006408974.1:293515-295434 GCF_000296735.1 Chrysochloris asiatica
TATTTTTCCTCTTGTCTGGAAGGGCCTGGTGAAAGGAGTTAGGGATATGATTCTCTTGATTCAGTAGTGAGTAATTGTTATGACAAATTGTGATCTTCACAAATATAAACGTATAAGTTTTGTAGCATAAAGGAGGGAATAGTTAATATTACATTCCAGGAACATAGAACCCTAGGATTATCAAGGGAAAAAAGCATGAGTAGAATGTGGGACCCTAACCAGAAAGGAGCTCTGGTAGCATAGTGGTTACGAATCAGGCTGTGAACTGCAAGGTCAGCAGTTTGAAACTACCAGCGGTTCTGCAGGAGAAAAATGAGGCATTCTGCTCCCGTAAAGATTTATAGCCTCGGAAACCCTGTGCAGGGTCACTATGAGTTGGAACCAACTCCACGGCACTTAACAACAACAACAACAACCAGAAAAGTAGTGACACCAGAGATGGAGGCAAGAGATGATAGCAGCATGAAGAGATAGAGCAACTGGGGACTCTAGACTTATGGAATGAGGAAGGTTGTGTGCTGTTGGCCAGGAGACAGGCTTTTAGAAAATGTGCCCTTTGGTTATTTACATGATTAGACATTTCTGAGTGTTTTTGTGTATATATTAAGAAAAAAAAAAAAAAGAGGAACTACAAGCAGATACTGTTAAATGATGATATTTATATATATTATTGTTCTTAGGTGCCATCGAGTCAGTATTGACTCATAGTGACCTTATGCACAGCAGAACGAAACACTGCCCAATCCTGGGTCAACCCCACTACTGTTGCCATGCTTGAGTCCATCAATGCTGCCAGTTGGCCAATCCATCTAGTTGGGGGTATTCCTCTTTTTCCCTGACCTTCCACCTTACCAAACATGATATTCTTCTCCAGAGACTGGTCCTTCCTGACAATATGTCTGAAGTATGAGAGATGAAGTCTAGCCATCTTGATCTCCAAGGAGCATTGTGGCTGCACTTCTTCCAAAACGGATCTATTGGTTCCTTTGGCAGTCCATGGCACTTTCAATATTCTTCTCCAAATATTAAATATATATATGAATGTGTGTGTGTGTGTTCTGCTGACATATTTGTATAAAGAAACAGGGTTGTTGTTTTTTTAAGTGTTTATTGTCAATTGAGTGAAAGTTTACCGGGCAAATCATCAATTTTACATTAAACAATTCATACACCTTGTTTCATTACAATGATTACACTACCCTCCATGTACCATCAGATAACCATATTTCTCTCTATTTACAGTAGCTCTTTTTTTTTTTTTTAAACACTCAGGCATATATAATAATTTATGCCACAAAAGGGCACATTATACAAGTCAACCTCTTGGCCAGCAGCTCTTACTCCCTCTCTTCCCTTGAATCTAGAGTCCTCAGCTGCTCCATCTCTCCATGGCCCCATCTCTGCCTCCATCTCTGGTGTCACTGCTTCTTTGGATAAGTTCTCACATTGTGCTTGTGCTCTTCTCCATTGATGATACTAGTGTCCTTTGTTGCTGGACTGTAAGATTAAATACTCCCCCATTTTTGTTACAAAACTTCTACTTTTCAAAATTGTGAGTCGCAATTACTCATGATAACTATTACTCACGATTGAATCATAAGGATCTTATCCCCATGTCTGTTAACCAGACCCATCTAGACAACATGAAAACTATTCTGTGAGGACTCTTTCTTCCCCCAGACACCATTAAATTAAACTCCCTCTTGAAACTTTGTAAGCCAGTCACTTTGTGTCCCCTCATTTTAGGTAGACAATATTGAAGTTGCCCATCCCTACCTACCCTTAGTACAGAAGGGATAACATTGATCCTTGATGTGAAGATTCCTTCATTCTCTGTTGGTATTTAGAGTTACTACCTCATGGATTCTATGAAGAGAAACGTGGCGTCAGGATTGGAGGAAGATTCATTAGCAACCTGC
>NW_006408974.1:296386-303833 GCF_000296735.1 Chrysochloris asiatica
GCAAGTTTGAATGTTCTTGTCCATCTCACCTAACTTTATATCAGCTGGATGTTTCTCCTCAACTCTAGCCCTCTGTGGCTATGTCCTTGTCCGTGGACTCATGTGTCCCCAGATCTCAACACACTTTAGACAAAACAGCCCTTCATCTCTCTCTCATCTCCAGGTCAATGAGAGTCAGTGGATTGTGGTTGAACTCAGACCATTTTTTCATTGCTGCCTTTCCTCTCTTTCATTCACCAGTAGACCAATATGTTCGCCAGCAAGCTTGCAGGCCTGTTTGTGTGCTCCCTTTGAGTTTCAGTCTTAGAGGGGAGTTTGTCCTGAATGAACTTGATTTCTTGTCTTGATGGCTTCCTGGAGAACAATTTGCTTATTCTTGTAGTAGCCAGTCATGCTGACATTTTTGTTTTGGCTTTTTCTTGATGATCTTTCTTTGAAGAGGTATCTTATGTTGCTCTAGGTGTTCCAGGCTGATCTGCTTGACCTTTCTAGTGGGAGTGTCCCACCTCAGAAGGTTCTGGATGGGGCTCAGAATTCCACCTAAGGTCCTATACACTGCAAAGGCTCTGCAAGAGGCCTATTTCACTGGGCAAGGTCTAGAATCCATTTAGGCATTTCAATCTGATATAGGCTGAAGACGGGCTTACAAGCTTTCTGTAATCATGTTTCCCTGGCATTCCATTCTATCCCACTCAAGTGTCTATTTTACAATAATAGGCAAGAGAAACCAATATTCATAAGACAGTGAGGCATCTTAGTATCATTTCCTCTTGAAACTATGCTTAGATCCCAGTATTATAAAGCCTTGTTGTTCCAAGATTGAGCATGAATCACTATTTACCTCTGTCCCATTTAGCCCATGGAAACCTGTCTCAGTGTTCCCCTATTTACCTTGTTCTTCCACCCCTCCACTTCCTCTTCTTGTATGATGTGTCTACCCCCTACCTTGTGCTCTGCTATGATGTGTCTACCCACTACCTTGTCCTCTGCCATCATCTTTCTCCATCTCACCCTAAAACTCTCATCCCAACCTCACCGTTGTGATTACCTTATAGTCCACTAATGTTTCCCTCCATTTAAGACAGTCTTTTATCCTGTAATCTACCTGACCTTCTCATCACCTGGAACTCTGTTCCTATGAGTTTACCTTCTTTCACATTATATTTGTTTTGATCATAGACTGATTTCCCAGATCCTTTGAATTTGTTCTTATATTTTTGTTCTGTTCTTGACACTTGCCTTTGTCAATTGAGGTATGGGTGGTGCTGCCAAGTATGACAATTTCTGGTTGTTGTCTGTTCTTGTTGGTTCTCAGTCTACAGAACTCCTTTTAGGATGTTTTGCAGCACAGGGTTGGTTTTGGCAAAATCCCTCAGCTTCTGTTTATCCTGGAATGTTTTGATGACACAGTCATATTTGGACAGCTTTACTGGGTAGAAGATTCTTGGTTGGCAGTTTTTTTGTTTGTTTGTCTGTTTGTTTGTTTTTTTCAGTATTTTATATATGTCTCCCCATTGCCTTGTTGCCTGCATGATTTTTGCTGAGAGATCCAAGCTTAATCTGATTTGCTTGCCTTTGAATGTAACACTTCTCTTTTCCTTAACTGCTTTCAGGAATCTCTTCTCATCTTTGATTTAGGACAGATTGATTGTTATGTGTCTTGGTGATGTATTTTTTAAGGTCTATTCTTCCTGGGGTTCTTTGAACTTCTTGAATGCTTATCTTTTTCTCTTTTCAAGATGTTAGGGAAATTTTCTTCCAGAAACTATTCAACTATGTCCTCTGTAGACTTATGTGATTCTTTCTGTTCTGGAATGCTGATAATTCTTGTAATTCTTCTTCATTTTGTCCAACATGAATCTTAGGCCTTCTTCAGATTTTTTTAAATCCCTTTTTTCTGTTTGCTATTCTTTCTTAATAGTATTGAGAGATTTATCTTCCAGCTCACCAGTTCTGGCTTCCATTTCTTCAGTTGTACTCCTCCTTTGTAAAGCATTTTGATGCATATTCTAATCATTTTTCTGAATTCCTTCTCAGGCATTTCCAAAGCCTACCCTTCTTCTAGCATGGCATGTAGGCCTACCTCCAGTTCATTTGTCTTGGTCACTTTATTTTGTTTCTGGACATGGGCTGATATGGTCATCTGTTTATGTTTCTTGGGCATATTCAGTAGTTAGCTGTTAGCTGTGGCCTTAATACTTAAATGAGTGTGTGTTTTGCTATTTTTTATGCTCTCTGATTGCCTCAAGGTAGATGTGATCAAGAGATGGGCTTCCCTTTTCCCTCTTCTTATTAAGTGATTCAAAGTATTTGTTGTAGGTGTTGGTTGCCTACCTGGTATATGGCAGCTGTTATTGGTTCTTACCTGGATTGTGGGATTTTATAGGGAATGATTGCAGCTTGACTATATGACAACAATTACTGTCTCCCTTTGGGTAATACAAGGAGAGAAAGACCTCCTAATGGTAGAGAGGAGACCAAAAAACAAAATAGCAACAGCAAAAAAATTACAGTTGGATGCTGTAGTGTATAATCACAGAAAAGAGTAAAGATGAAAAAAAAAAATCTGTAGCTGAATATGAGTATGATTTTAATGTTCTGTTTTGGCTTCTTGCCTTCAAGGCCATCTGAGAAATTTAGGGATACCACTGTTGGTCATTATGACGCTAACTCAGTATTTTATTTTTGGCCTGTTTCCTTTTTAGTCTTCCTGTCCTGCACCACAACCCCTATTCAGGCCTTTTTCCTAGTGATAGTTCAGGGCTGGCCGTGGTCATTTTATGCTGCTGTTTGGTTTTAAGTGGTAACTATTCCTTTAAATTTTGAGAAGATATGTACACATGTATAGTGGAATACCTTGGGGCTGGGGTTGGGGTGTCCATTCACTCAGGCACCCCCTCTGGTCACCAGAGTGGAGGTGCACAGACAGTGAGAATACAATGAACAGATTTTTTTTTTTTTTTTAAAGAAGGTCCACACCTTTATCTCCACAATTCTGTCAGGTGTCAGTCTGTGGCTGCTCTGATGCCCCCCTACCCCACCCCTATCCCATCTCATCTAAAATGGCCACTCTGGGAGCCACTGAGCCAAGTGGATTTGAAAGCACTAGATTTTTTGATTCTGTTACAAATTCCACTAACTGTAAGCCTTCAAATTTTCAAAATATTCCTTTATATGTGGTTCACAGTTCCTGGTAACATCTCCTGTACCTGCTTCATCTGGTATTCTGTGTTAATGCTGATGGAGATCCTCACTTCACTTCTACCCTATCCTCCATCTTGTTTTGATCAGAAACTCAGTTCTTATGTGAAAATCACCCAGCTCGTTATTTAAGCGCGTAAAACAGGAAAGTTTAATTACACTTTTGATCTTTTTTACAAAGGTATCAGCTAAGTTACATCTAAATTATATAACTAAAAAGCTTAATGAATGAATGATCAGGCATAGACTATTACCATGCAATAGTTTAATAGACAAAACATTGAAAAATCAAAATATCAAACTATGTTCAATGGATGTTGCTTACACTTTGCTATCAATAATTTCTTTGAACCTTTAATTGTTAACATATATACTTACCAACAGCAAAAATTATGATTTACTCTCTTCTTAATTTCAAATAGTTAATCATTTAATATGGGACTTTTAAAAAATATGAGTAATCTACATAATAGAACTAAAGTTAAGGCGAAAGCCTACAGTTTTGTATTTATAAAAATTGTAATTTGTTTGTTAACATAGTTAATTGTGAGGTAGATCAATAGATATGAATCCCTCTTCTTAAGTAGTAGACCCATAAGAATTATTCTTGTGCATAGATTTTTATTGCATTGAGGAGGGACTGTGGGGGAAAAACACAATGAGTCCTATATATGTGCATTTTGATATTCCCAAAGAGATGAAGAATTTAATTATGTAGATCTAATTATACCCAAATTTAGTTTGTCTGATTTGATTACAAGCAAATCTCAGTTTTGTGTAAGGTTACTGCTGAATCGGGACTACTTTAATTTCTGACAAATCTAGTTTGCTGGCTCTTTTCATGACCAAAATTATCTAGTTTATAGCTGCAACAAAATTAACATTTTGATACACAGGGTATTTGTCAACATAATGTCTCTATACCAAAAGCAAGAATAGAAAATTTAAGCACTAAAAAGGATAACTAGATCCAGTAGAAACAGCATTGGGTTTGCATAAAGAGACAGAAAAAGAATTGATATGTTTAACAGGCAAACAAAAATACTGTTTCATATATAACTTAATTCCTAATAACATTGCATGCAGTTATGCCACTCATAGACCCAGAAAGACTCATTTTGAAAACATTTTTTTAAAAATTATATTATATTAGAAACAAGTGATGGTGAACTGGGAAAAATAAATACACGATTTTCTTTAGCAATTCCCCAGATATGTAACATTTATTGTTAGCATGGTGATGTTTAGGAAACTGCCTGGTCTCAACAACCAGTTTCCTAGGTTGTTTACTTTCACTTGTGAAAAAGTAAAGACAGGATAAAATATTGTCGTAATGTAAACTATTTCAAGAAAACAATTGAGGCAGTTTATCTAAAAGATTATGCATAGTTCTCCAGCATTTGTGTGACTTCATCTTTCAGGATGGAGGAAGAAGAATGGTATGTGCACCAAACCAATCTAAGCCAAACCCATTGAGATGTAGTTGTTTCTGACTCATAAAGACACAGTAAAACAAAGTAGAATTACCCCATGGTGTTTTCATGTCTGGAAATATTTACAGAGACAGATTGCTACATCCTTGTCCTGCATGTTTGAACCACTTACTTTTTGAATAGCAGCCAAGTGCTTCAAAAATTGTACCATCAGGTCTTTCTATGGTAATATTAATTATTGACTCAAATAAACGTAATATTTTAGAACAGATTAGCAATTAAATATAAAAATAAAATAGGCTTGTAACTATAAAAAACAAAATTTGTTTTATATATTAGGAAAATATTTGTTTTTCTTCTTTTTATTTAGAAGGAGACAAACTCAGAATATATACTTGTTTCTTGTATACTAGTAAAACATTCTGAACAACAACAACATATCCCAGGAAACCAAGCATACAAAAGGAAACTAACATGGAATATAGTATTATAGCTACCAATTAAGGAGTGGCTCTTCAGGATAACCACTGGACTATAAGACAGGTTGGAACTGCAAGGTCTCTGATTCAGACTCAGTCTATCCTCAAGAACTGAACAGAAAATTTCAAAGATCAGCTCAAGAAGATAAAGGCAAATATTACACACACACACACACAAAAAAAAAAAAAAAAAAAAAAATGTGCAAAGAACTGGAGTCAGGAAACCAAAAAGGAAGCAGATGCTCAGCATTTGTCAAGCTGCGGAAACTGAAGAAAAATTCAAGCCTCAGCTTTCGTTATTGAAAGATTCTCTGGGTAAATTATTGAATGATGCAGAAAGCATCAAAAGATGATGGAATGAATACACAAAGTCACTGTACCAAAAGAAAATGGTTGATTTTCAACCGTTTCAAGAGGTAGCATAGATCAAGAGGCAATGATACTGAAGGAAGAAATCCAATGTACATTGAAGGAATTGGCAAAGAACAAGTTACCAGATATTGATGGAATAAAAGTGGAAATCTTTTAAGAAAGGGAGACATTAAAGGAGGCACTCATCATCTCTGCCAAGATATTTGGAAGGTAATGATTTGGCTGACCAGTTGGAAGAGATCTGTATTTGTGCCCATTCCAAAGAGAAGTGACTCAATGGAACGCGGAAATCATCAGATAATTTCTTTGATATCCCATGCGAGTAAAGTTTTATTAAAGAAACGGCTATAAGCATACATTGACAGAGAACTTACAGAGGTTCAAGCCAGATTCAGAAGAGGCTGTGGAATGAGGGATATCATTGATGATGTCCGATGGATCTTGGCTTAAAGCAGATAATATCAGAAAGATGTTTACCTGTGCTTTATTGACTAAGCTAAGGCTTTCAATTGTGTGGATCATGACAAGCTAAGGCCAATATTGTGAAGTCTGAGCATTCCTGAACACTTAATTGTGCTCATGAGGAATCTGTACATGGACCAAGAGGCAGATGTTTGAACAGAACATGGGGACACTGAATGTTTTAAAATTAAGAAAGGTGTGTAACAAGGATGTATTCTTTCACCATACTTATTCAACTTGTATGCTGAGCAAATAATCTGAGAAGCTGGATGATAGGAAGAAAAACATGGCATCAGGATTGGAGGAAGACTAATTAACAACATGTGATATGCAGATGATACAATCATGCTTGATGAAAGTGAAGAGGACTTAAAACTTTTACTGAAGAAGATCAAAGACGACAGCCTTCAGTATGCATTGCAGCTCAATGTAAAGAAAACAAAATCCTCCCCACTGAACCAATAAACAACATTCTTATCAATAGAGAAAAGATTGAAATTGTCTAGGAATTCATTCTTCTTGAAACAACTATCAACAGTCATGGAAGCAGCAATCAAGAAATCTAATGACATATTGCTTTAGGCAAATCTTCTGCACAAGACCTTTTTAAAGTGTTTAAAAGAAAAGATATCAGCTTGAGAACTAAAGTGCACCTGACCCAAGCCATGATATCTTCAATAACATTATATGCATGTGAAAGTTGGACAGTAAATAAGGAAGACCATAGATGCATAGATGCTTTTGAGTTATGGTGTTGGAGGAGATTATTGAAAGTGCCATGGGCATCCCACAGAAACAACAGATCTGTGTTGGACGAAGTGCATACAGAGTGCTCCTTAGAGGTTAGGATGGACAAACTTTGTCTCTCATACTTTGGACATATTGTCAGTAGGGACCAGTTGCTGGAGAAGGACATCATGTTTGGTAAGGTAGAGGGTCAGAGAAAAAGAAGAAGAACTCCCAGTGAAATGGATTGGCCCAGTGGCAGCACCAATGGGCTCAAGTGTGGCAACAATAGTGAGGTTGGCCCAGGATTGGGCAGTGTTGTGTTTTGTTGTGCATAAGGTTGCTAAGAGTTGGCACTGACTCCATGGCACCTAACAACAACAACATGAGTTAGAACTAATTTGAAGGCACTTAGGAACAGAAACTATTACAGGAAACAGTCCCTAGTGCTAAAGTTGTTAAATGCTCAGTTGCTATCCCAACGTTCATGGTTCTAAACCACCCTATGGTTTCTAAGATGAAACACCTGGCAATCTACTCTAATAATGATTATAGTCTGGAAAATCTAAATCTAATCTAATTACAGTCTGGAAATCTAATCATAGTGACCCCATGCACAGCAGAATGAAACAATGTCCAATCCTGGGCCAACCTCACTACCGCTGCCACACTTGAGTTCATCAATGATGCCACCTGGCTGATCCATCTCATTGGGAGTCTTCTTCTTTTTCTCTGACCCTCCATGTTACCCAGCATGACATCCTTCTCCAGCAA
>NW_006408974.1:304373-321088 GCF_000296735.1 Chrysochloris asiatica
CATCTGCATATCACAGCTTGTTAATGAGTCTTCCTCCAATCCTGATGCCATGTTTTTCTTCATAGAACCCAGCTTCTTGTGTTATTTGCTCAGCATACACGTTGAATAAGTATGGTGAAAGAACACAACCTTGTCACACACCTTTCCCAATTTTAAAACATTCAGTGTTCCCATGTTCTGTTCGAACTACTGCTTCTTGGTCCAGGTACAGATTACTCAGAAGTACAATTAAGTGTTCTGGAATACTCATACTTCTAATAGTGCAGTACTATTATATCTTTTGAGGTCATAATGAGTTGAAATTGACTGGATGGCATCAACAAAAATGGGAAAATATTTTGTGAGTTGCATTAAATGGTCAAAAATTTATATCTATTTTCTATTAGTCAGTAGCATTATTATTAAGTAAACAACAACAAAAAGTATAGCCAGAATGTTCCTTAAAAGTTAGGATGGCAAAACTTTGTCTCTCATACATTGGATACATTATCAGGAGGGGTCAGTTCCTGGAGAATGACATCATGCTGGGAAAAGTGGAGGATCAGCAAAAAAAGATGAAGAATCCCCAGCGAGATGAATTGACACAGTGGGAGCAATAATAGTCTCAAACATAACACTTGTAAAGATGGTGCAGTTCTGGGCAGTGTTACATTCTATTTTACAAGGGTTTGCTATGAGTCTGAACAAACTTTGACACCTAACAACCAATAAAACAAGAAATTCTGGGCCTACTGATACTGAAAGAGAAAAGGACCTTTCTCCAGAGGTAGTGCTCTGATTTTGGAATTTTACCTTCTTAAACTGTGAAAGAATATATTTTTGTTTGATAAATTCATATAACAATTAACATGTATTGTTGTGAACTCATCTGTCAGCCTTTTGTACTGTGGTGGCTTGCATATTGCTGTGACTCTGGTAACTATGCCTAAGGTATTTTAAATACCAAAAGGGTCCCCAACAGTGGACAGGTTTTAGCTGAGCTTCCAGATAAAGACAGACTAGGATGATGGAGAGATAGACTACTTACAAATATTTAGTCACTGAAAACCTTGTGAAAAGTAGTGGAATGCTGTCAGCACCAGAATAATGAATATTTATACATGATGAAGAGCACCAGATAACTGTCAAATATAATACCAGAAGATGGGCCTCTCAGGTTACAAGGCATTCAAAATGTGACTGTGGAAGAGTTGCCTTCTTAAAATAGAGTTTACCATAATGACAAGAATGGAGTACAGCCCTAGGGAACTACATTTGCTCATGGAGCACAACTCAAAATGAACAGAAACAGCTATAAACATCCATTAATAATTGGAACATGCAATGTACGAATAATGAATCTTAGGAAAATTGGACATTATCAAAAAATGTAATGGAATGCATAAACATCAATGTCCTAGCTATTAGTGAGTTGACATGGACTGGTGGTGGCCATTTTGAATCTGACAATCACATGGTTTACTGTGCCAGGAATCACAAATTGAAGAGGAATGGCTTTGCCTACATCATCAGAAAGAGCATATCAATATGTCTTAAAGTACAATGTTGTCTGTGATAGGATAATATTCATATGCCTACAAGGAACCAGGACCAGTCAATGTTTCGTTGAGTTATGCGTAAGGTCACTATGAGTCAATACCAACTCGATGGCACCTAAAAACAACAACAACTACTACAAGAAATACCTTTTAATACACTATTATTCAAATTTATGCAACAATCACTAAAACGTGTGATGATGAACTTGAAGGATTCTGCCAACTTCTTCAGTCTGAAATTAATCAAACATGCAATCAAGATGTATTGACAATTACAGGTGATTGGAATGTTGGAGACGAAAAGGAAAGATCAGTGGTTGGAAAATACGGTCTTGGTTATAGAAAGCATAATAGAAATAACATGTTGGTATTTTGCAAGACCAAGGACTTCTTTTTTGCACATGCCTTTTTCAAAAAACATAAAATACAACTATGCACATGGATTTCACCAGATGGAATACACAGAAACCAAACTGACTACATCTGTGGAAAGAGATAGTGGAAGAGCTCCACATCATTAGCCAAAACAAGACCAGAGAAGCTGTATAACAGAAGATCAATTGCTCAGATACAACTTCAGACAAAAGATGAAGAAACTTAAAACAAGTCCACAAGATATGACCTTGAATATATCCCACCTGAATTTGGAGATTATTGGAAGAACAGATTTGATACATTACATATTAAAGACAGAAACCAGAAGACATGTGGGATGACATCAAGAACATCATACAGAAGAAATCAAAAGATCATTAAGAAGACAAGAAAGAAGACAAAGACCAAAATGGATGTCACAAGGAACTCAAAATTGCTTTCCAGCATAGAGATTCTAAAGCAAATGGAAGAAGTGAAGAGATATAAGAACTAAACAAAAAAATTTCAAAAATCAGCTTGAGAAGACAAAGTGAAATATTATAACTAAGTATTATAAAATATTTAAAACAAAGATCTGGAGTTAGAAAATTTAAAGGGAAGAACAAGCTCAGCAATTCTTAAGCTGAGGAAATAGAAGAAAAAAACCAACCCTTAATTTGCAATATTCAAGGATTTCATGGGGGAAAAAAACAACTGAATGATGCAGGAAATATCAAAAGAAAATGAATGGAAAACAGTTATGGTACTCAAAAGAAATGGTTGATGTTCAACCATTTCAAAAGGTAGCATATGATCAAGAGCCAATGAATCTGAAGGAAGAATTCCAAAGTGCATTGAAGGCATTGGAAAAGAAAAAGGCACCATAATTGATGGAATACAAACTGAAATCTTCCAACAAACTGATGTGGCACTGGAGGCACTCACTGATCTATGGCAAGAAATGTGGATGACGACATCCTGGTCAACTAACTGGGAGAGGACCATATTTGTGCCCATTCCTGAGAGAGATGATCCAAAAGAATGCTGAAATCATTGGACAACATCATTGATATTCCATGTGAGTAAAGTTCTACTAAATATAATTTTTAAATGACTGTAACCATACATTGACAGAAAATTTCCAGATGTTCAATCCAAATTCAGAAGAGGACGTGGAATGAGGGATATAATTAATGTCGTCAAATAGATTTTGGCTGAAAGCAGGGAATAACAGGAAGATGTTTACATGTGTTTATTGACTACAAAAATTATTTTGGTTGTGTAAAGCATAACATTCTAAGAACAACTTTGTGGAGACTGAGTATTTTGGAACAGTTAATTTTGCTCTTGCAGAGTCTTTACATAGATTTAAGAGGCAATTGTTTGAACTGAAAAAAGAAACATCGAATGCTTTAAAATTAGTAAACATGGACATTAGGGATATATACTTTTACCATACTTTTTTAAACTGTATGCCAAGCAAATACTCTGATAAGCTGGAACATATAAAGAAAAATGTGGCATAAGAATTGGAGGAAGACTCATTAACAACCTGTGATAAGCAGATGATACAACTTTGCTTACAGAAAGTGAAGATGACTTAAAATAATTACTGATGAAGATCAAAGAACACAGCCTTTCGTATGGGTTGAAACTCAATGTAAAAAAAACAAAAACAACCCAAAATCCTCTCTACTAGATTGATAAACAACATCCATATAAATAGACGATTGAAATTCTCAAATACATCATTTTTCTTGGCAACAGTCAACACTCATGGAAACAGCAGTGAAGAAATCAAATGACATATTGCATTATATAAATCTGCTGCAAGGACCTTTTAAAAGTGTTGAAGGGCAAAGATGTCAGTTTGAGGACTAAGTTTCAACTGACCCAAGCTAGAGCATTTTCAGTAACTTCATATGCATGTGAAAGTTGGACTGTGAATAAGAAGGTTGTCAAAGAATTGATTAATTTGAATTATAGTGTTGGAGGAGACTATTGAAAGTACCATGGACTGCCAAAACAGCAAATAGATATGTCTTGGAAAAAGTACAGCCAGAGTGCTCCTTGGAAACCAGGATGCCCAGACTTCATCACTCATTCTTTGACATATTAACAGGAGACACCAGTCCCTGGAGAAGGATATCATGTTTGGCAAAAGAGGGCCAGAGAAAAAAGGAAGATCTCCAATGAGATGGATTGGCACAGTGGCAGCAGCTTAATCGCAATAATCATTGTGTGGTTAATGTAGGATGTAAGACTGGACAGTGTTTTGTTCTGTTGTATAAATGGTCCCTATGAGTTCATACTGACCCAATGTAAACCTCACAACAACAAAACAACAGTGCTCTGAATTTGGACTTCTACCTTCTTAACAGTGAAATAATATAAATTATTTCCTAAATTGATCTAATAGCATCAATTGTTTTTGTTAAGTGCTGATTAGTTGGTTCAGATGCATATAGACCATGTATACAGTTTCTGAGGAGCAGCTTGTGGGTATAGACTACCCACCTTTTGATTATCAGTCCAGTGCTTATCCAATGGCATCACATCAGGAGTTCCCAGAACACAGTGTTTTTGAATAGTGTCGCTAAATCTGTTCTATCCCATAGTGACAAAAATTAATGAATAAAAGTATATCAAATCATGTGGATATAGCTAGTTAAGTAAATAAAATAGCAGAAGTTACTGAATTACATTAATTTGACCATTCATGATCTTTTTTGTTACTGTTCCTTCTTTATATTTCAAAAGATCATTTGGTTTTCAAATCAGGGTTCTGTTATAGGTAAAACACCATTCTAAACAGAAGTCTTGACAGCTATTCATCAGATATTAATGAAAGAAAACGATTTTTAAGGACTTTCCAAAGAAAGAATTTCAATAATTATATGGAAGAGTTAGTTAACAATAAGTTTTGAGGAATCTCTGCTAAATAATTTAGTAATTTTAATAACAACATTTGAAAAACATCCATAATGATGCTCATTTTATATTAGTACATAAAACTGGTTATTTACCAGAAAGCAAACATCTGTCTTGTGTTAAAGTAAACAGAAATATAAATTTTGCAAAAAATAATGAGTGGTTTTAAACACAAAAGTGTTGTAATGTCATTTGTGCATGCTATACATTTCCATCGTAATAAATAATTCATAAGTGGTCATGGGCATGTCTTTAACCCTTAGCAAGGCATGTATTACAACAAAATGTGTAAAGACCTGGAATCAGAAAACCAAAAAGGAAGAACACACTCAGCATTTCTCAAGCTGAGAGAACTGAAGGAAAAATTGAAGCCTCGACTTTCTTTATTGAAAGATTCTCTGGGCAAATTATTGAATGATGCAGAAAGTATCAAGAGAAGATGGAAATAATACAGAGTCACTGTACCAAAAGGAAATGGTTGATGTTCAACTGTTTCAAGGGTAGCATATGATTAAGAACCAATAATACTGAAGGAGGAGTCCAAAGTGCAATGAAGGAATTGGCAAAAAACAAGGCACCAGGAATTAATGGAATAAAATTTGAAATCGTTCGAGAAAGTGAAGGAGAACTGGAGACAATCACTCATCTATGCCCAGAAATTTGGAAGACAATTATCTGGCCAACTGATTGGAACAGATTGGTATTTGTGCCCATTCCAAAGAGAGGTGACCCAATGGAATGTGGAAATCATCTGACAATATCTCTGAAATCCCATGTGAGTAAAGTTTTACTAAAAGTAATAGAGAAATAGCTACAAGCATACATTGACAGAGAACTTCCAGAGGTTCAAGAAGAGGCCATGGAATGAGGGATATCATTGTTGATGTCTGATGGATCTTGGTTGAAAGCAGAGAATATTAGAAAGATGTTTACCTGTGCTTTATTGACTATGCAAAAGCTGTTGATTGTGTGGATCAAGCTATGGACAATATTGCGAAGTATGAGTATTCCAGAACACTTGATTGTGCTCACAAGGAATCTGTACCTGGACCAAGAAGCAATTGTTTGAATAGAACATGGGAACACTGAATGATTTAAAATTAAGAAAGGTGTGCAAAAAGGTTGTATTGTTTCACCATACTTATTCAAACTGTATGCTGAGCAAATAATCTGAGAAGCTGGATTATATAAGAAAAACATGGCATCAGGATTGGAGGAAAATTCATTAGTAACCTGCAGATGATATGCAGATGATACAACCTTGCTTGCTGAAAGTGAAGAGGACTTAAAATATTTATTGAAGAAGATCAAAGAGCACAGCTTTCAGTATGGATTACATCTCAATGTAAAGAAAACAAAAATCCTCACCACTGGTCTAATAAACAACACTTTTATCAATGGAAAAAAGATTGAAATTGATAAGGACTTCATTCTTCTTTGATCTACTATCACCACTCATGGAAATAGCAGTCAAGAAATCAAACGATGTATTGCTTTAGGAAATCTACTGTACAAGACCTTTTTGAAGTATTGAAGAGCAAACATGTCAACTTGAAGACTAAGGTGCACCTGACCCAAGCCATGATATTTTCAGTAACCCCATATGCATGAGAAAGCTGGACAGTGAATAAGGAAGACTGTAGAAGAATTGATACTTTTGAGTTATGGTGTTGGAGGAGAATATTGAAAGTATCATGGGCTACCCAAAGAACCAATAGATGTGTGTTGGAACACATCCATCCAGAGTGCTCCTTGGAGGCCAGAATGGCCAAACTTCATCTCTAATACTTTGGACATATTGTCAAGAGGGACTCATCACTGGTGAAGTATATCATGTTTGGTAAGGTGGAGGGTCAGAGAAAAAGAGGAAGACTCCCAGCGAGACGGATTGGCAGAGTAAAGCATCAATTGGCTCAAGCATAGGCTACAATAGTGAGGTTGGCTGAGAATCGGGCTGTGTTTCATTCTGCTGTGAATAAGTTCGCTATGAGTAGATATCAATTTGGTGGCGCCTAACAACAACAAGAACAACAGGCATGAATAGACTATGAGGTCACAGAAAAACATAAAAGAAAGAAAACACACACACACACACAAACAACAATAACAACAAAAAAAACTGTGAGCAAGTAATCCAGTCTATCATAAAGCCTCTTTGTGGTCATAATTGCTGAACAACTGCAATAAAAGATAAAGGGAAAAAAACAAAAACAAAAACAAAACAACTTCTCTGGAATTGTTTATAGAACACCCTGCCTGTTATACTGGGACACTCTGGATTAGGTTTAACTAATTTTTTTTTTTTTTTAATTTGCATTAATCTCAAGGCCTTGATTGCATTGAACTCATACCAACTTTGAAATTAGAGAATACGAATTATTTTAAAGATACTCTTCTAAAATCATCTGAAGTAAAAATGCATTAAAAAATGCAAAATGAAGGTAGGAATGTCACCAGCTGTTTCAAACACAAGAAAAATAAAAAGGCTAAATTTAAGCTATGAGTTTAAATTTGTCTAAATCTGAGCTTTATTATTCCAGTGGTATTTTTAGACTTTAAGTAAGTAGAAAGTCAGAGGTGATTTGGGAGCCATTTATCTTACATAAAATGTATAAGCCATTGGTGTTTATAGTAATTGGTAATAATAGTTTATTTTCAGGTATTTATATGTAAAGCAGCTGCTCCGCGGGAGAAAGATGAGGCTTTCTACTCCTGTAAAGATTAACAGCCTCGGAAACCCTGTACAGGGTCGCTATGGGTCGGAACCGACTCGACGGCACTTAACAACAACAACAACTATGCTAAGCTCTTTGTCTTCATGATATAATTCAATCCTCTCAGTATTTCTAAGCGCTAAAACTATCTCCTGTGCAGACATTTTAGAAGGGGAAATATATGACTTGGTGAGGCTAGGTAATTGAACCTTTTAGAGTATATAATAAAATTATAATGCTTGGTAAGGTTTAAAAGAAAGAAATTTGAAATGTTTAAAACACTACATATCTAGTTTGCAGCATATTGCTTGTAATGGTGAATTTGGATTTAAATAAAATATTATGGTGGATGAATCAACATTGGTAAGGGAAAAATGTATGAACCAGAAAATTGATTTTTTTTTTTTTTTGCTATGTGCATCTAATGATAATACAGAATTTAAAAATCAAAATTATCTATTGGAACCACAAATAGAACCCATTTTCTAGCATCGTCTGAGAAAATAGTTTCTCATGGTGAAAAATCAAGAGATGATACAATTTTGAGGTTATTTCACTGTTTTGAGTGATTTTAGAAGAAAAATTGAGTAGCTGAGACTATGCAGGCAATGCAATAAACAGACATGATGAAGGTATATGGTGTTAAGAATGCAAACTGAGTATGATATTGGTTATATTATTTTCTCTGAGGCAATAAGTACTTTGCTTTAAGGGAATATGAATATACTTGGAATGCAGAGAGTCTGGTTAATGCTTTAAGAAATCATTTTTATGTGAACTTTTAAACTAAACTGGAATATAAATATTTCTCAACTTCTTAATATAATCCATAATTTTTTTGTAGAAATGCTTGGGCAACAGACGATACGTTTTCAGTGTAAATATTGGTTCTCAAGCATTGTTTGGCAACATAGATTTTCAAGCATATATGGAAATGTGACATTCAAAGTCTTTTGCCAATCTAAGAACAATATCTCTTTAAAAAACTACATTGATTGTTTAAAGTACTATTGTATTACCCTTATATTAGCTAGAAAATATATTTATTTTTAATTTTGAAATACACTTTTAAGTATTCAAGGCATTATTAGTTTCAATAATAAATGAACAAGTTGTTTAATTATAAAACATCTGTATATCATTAGAACAGTTATTTCAGTTAAAATATGTTTTAAGGACAGAATATTATAAAAATAGGAAATTTAGAATGCTTTGGAGAAATTGCATATTTAGCAGACTTCTGTGAACATGCTCATTTTATTTTCATTTACAGAACTTTCACCTTTATATGAAAAGTAATTTTCTTGAAAACACTTAATGAACAAAATAAAGGGATAAAATTAATGAATCAGGTGACAATGTTTCCTCTGAGCTAATACTTCCTTTTTCTATTTCAACTGCTTGGCTTTATTTTGTCAACAAAGATTCAAGTTATAGTTATCAGATGATTCCTTAAAGGGAGAGGATTTATATCATTATGCACACATAAATCAAATTATCTGAGTGGGTATCTTAACTACCCTCATTGAAAAATTTATTTTCTTTACATATTTGTTGCTTCCCTTTGTGTAGAAGATCACGCTATGCTAGACAATTTGATATGTCTTTATGAGATGAGAAGTGGTGGTATTTGTCTATGGTGAGCGTGATTTAGCTCTTGAGGAAGTCGAGGAATTAAAGAACATAACTGGAGTAAAATAATAAAACAAGAATCATGATGAATTTTATATCAGTTTGAACATTTATTATGCTTCTATTTTGGTTATTCTATTCATAAGGGTAAATTGCATAAGTTATGGGATGAGCTATCAAATCATTACACTAATAACTTCTTGTTGTTTTTGTTGCCCAGTGCTTTATCCAGCAGCGCTACCTCAAGACTCCAAAGACCCATTATTTTGTTGTTATTGTTAGGTGCCATCAAGTCTATACCGACTCATAGCAACCCTAGGCACTGCCCAAATCTTGGCCAACCTCACAATCATTGCTATGTTTGAACCTATTGGTGCTGCCACTGTGCTAATCTCCCTGGGGGTCTTCCTGTTTTTCTCCAACCATCCACCTTACCAAACATAATATCCTTCTTCAGTAACTTTCCCTCCTGACAATATGTCCTAAGTATGAAAGACAAAGCCTGGTCACTCTGGCTTGTAAGGAGATCTCTGGCTGTACTTCTTCCAACAGAAATCTATTTGGTGTTTTGGCAGCCCAAGGTACTTTCAATAGTCTCATAATACCATAACTCAAGGGCATTAATTCTTCTATGGTCTTCCTTATTTACTGTCCATCTTACGCATGCATATGAGGTTATTGAAAATACCATGGCTTGGGTCAGGCACATTTTAGCCCTCAAACTGATATCTTGGCTCTTCGGTACTTTAAGGAAATTTTGTGCAACAAATTTTCCCAATGAAATACATTGTTTGATTTCTTGATTGCTGTTTCTATGAGTGTTGATGGGTTGATCCATGCAAAATGAAGTCTTTGACAACTTCGATCTTTTCTCCATTTATATGGATGTTGTTTACTGGTCCAGTTGTGAGGAGTTTTGTTTTTGTTACCTTGAGGTCCAATTCATACCAAAGGCTGTGTTCTTTGATCTTCATCAATAAGAATTTTAAGTCCTCTTGGCTTTCAGCAAGCAAGGTTGTATCATCTGCATATTGCAAGTTGTTAATGAGTCTTGTTCCAATCCTGATGCCACATTCTTCTTCATGTAATCCAGTGTCTCAGATTATTTGTTCAACAAACAGTTTGAATAAGTATGGTGAAAAAATACAACCCTGATGCACAACTTCCCTAAATTTTAACCATTCAGTGTTCCCTTGTTCTTTTCAAACAACTGTCTCTTGGTCTATGTACAAGTTTCTCATGAGCAAAATTAACTGTTCCAGAATACTCATACTTCGCAATGCTGTCCATAGCATCTCATGATCCATGCAATTGTAACCTTTGTTCATTCAATAAAGCACAGGTAAACATCTTCCTGGTATTCTATGCCTACAACTAAGATCCATCTAACTTTAGCAATGATATCCCTCATTTGACATACTTTCTTAAATCCTGCTTGAATCTCTTGAAGTTCTCTGTCAATGTATGTTTCAGGCCATTTCTGTATTACCTGTATTATTACATGTCTTGGTGGTTTTCTTTTGGGGTCTATCCTTTCTGGGGTTTGTTGAGCTTTTTGAATGCTTACCTTCTCATCTTTCAAGATTTTAGGGAAATTTTCTTCCAGAAGATCTTCAACTATCTCTTCTGTAGACTTCTGTGATTCTTCCTTTTCCAGAATGCCAGTAATTTGTGTTATTCCTCTTTGTGTTGTCCAACATGAGTCTTAGACTTTCTTCAGATTTTTAATCTGTTTTCATCAGCTTGTTATTCTATTTTAGCATTATTGAGAGATTTGTCTTCCATCTTATTGGTTCTGGCTTCCATCTCTTCAGTTCTACTCCTTTGCTCTTTCAGTGTATTGTCAATATCTGATATTTTATTATTAATAATTGGACCTCTTTTTGCATGTTTTGAATTTTTTCCAGTGCTGTATCTATCTTATTTGAGTGTTCCTGTAGCACTTTCCTGACTTCTTCCTTATTTTTCTCCACCCCACTGTGGAGCATTTGGATGTACCTCAGCATCATTCTTCTGAACGCCTTTTCAGGCGGTTTCAAAGCCTGTTCTCCTTCTGATGTGAAATCTGGGAAATCTAGATCTACCTCCAGCTCATTTGTCTCAGTTACATTTTTTTGTTTGTTTGTTTCTGGACATGTGCTGAGATATTTTGTTGTTTCTTGGACATTTTCAATATTTAGGTGTGTTTTCAATAATTAAATGAATGTATGTTGTGGAATGATTAGGCTTACTGAGTACCTCCTGGTAAATGTGATCCAGAAATGTTGTTGTTAGGCTTCCCTTTTTACTTCTGTCAATACTCAACTGAGGGTAATCTTAGAAAGTGTTGGCTATCTGTATAACGTATGTTGTTGTTGTTAAGTGCCTTCGAGTCAGTTCCGACTCATAGCGACCCTGTACAGGGTTTTCGAGGGTGTAAATCCTTACGGGAGTAGAAAGCCTCATCTTTCTCCCGCGGAGCGGCTGGTAGTTTCGAACCGCTGACCTTAAGGTTTGCAGCCCAATTCGTAACCACTACGCTACCATAGCAGCTGATATTGGCTCCTGCCCAGGTGGTGGAATATTATAGGGTATACTTATAGCTTGGTTATATGGCAAGAATCTGGTCTCTTGGGTAATGTAGGAAGAGAAATCTCCCACCCCAAAGCAAAATGTGGAATAAAAAAAAACAACCAAAAAACAGAAACAAAAGTAAAAAAAAAAAACAAAAAAAACATAGCAAACTAGTCTAGTAGGCTTTGCTGAGCAGATCCAAGTGTGTGCACAGTAGAAAACTCCAGGAGTGTGTGGGGTTGTCTACTCATTCAGGGACCCTCATAGTCACTGCCATGGAGGTACACAGACAGAGTGAGAAGTGATTGGAAGAAAGATTGTTCATACTGTTATCTCTGAAGATCAGTTGGGTCTCTGTGTATCCACAGTGTCCTTCTCAAAATGACTATACCCTTCTCCCTTTAGTGTGTTTTTAACAGGTGTTGACTTTACACACTGTTCTTGTATATAGTAGCTGGTGTTGGCTCTTGTCTTTTATGTTGAGTTTTTATAGGGTTTCTATGGGTCGGAATCAACTCAACAGCAGTTAACAACAACATATATGGCTTGGCTATATGGTCAGACCTGTTGTCCTTTGTTAGATAAGGCAGAAGTACAAGCTCCCACCCAAGTAGAAGGGTCAGCTTCAGGGCTAAATCTCAAAGTCAGATGTCATAAGAACCCACCAGAGGATTAGCCTTTTGAGCCAAATGGGGCATTTAGCTACTTCCTCTTTGTTCTGTGGTAAAATTGTACCCTGTGGGTCCAATGCTGGACCTTTTTGGGTGCACTCCCACTTGCATGAAGACACCTGGGTTAGACATAGAGGATGTGACAGAGGAAAGCAGCAGCAGAAGAAATAATAATAATAATAATAATAATAAATCACACCTCTTTTTCCACAAGTTACTGAGTTATTTTCATGCTGTAGGAGGCTGGCTGTTGCCCCGCCCTCTGACTTCCTCTAAGATTCCTGTGGGCCTAAGGCAAGGTCCCTATTGATTAAAAAATCAGTGTTATTCTCATCACCCTTTCAGATTTCTCCACCAGTTGTTGTTGTTGTTGTTAAGTGCCAACAAGTCGATTCCGACCCATAGCGACCGTGTGTAGGGTTTCCAAGGAGCAGCTGGTGAGCTTGAACCACTGACCTTGCAATTCAAATGACTTTCAGTCTGGCGCATTAGCCCACACTGTCACACCAGTACTCCAAAACCATTTCCCCTTTCTTTATATTAAATGTAAAGCTCCGGGACTGTCCTGGTTTATCCATGCCTCTGCCAAAGAGACTTTGCTGAGTCCTTCCGCTTATCCCATTCCCAAACTGGAAGCCTCCCCTTTCTGTATTATCTTTAGTAAAACTTAACTTGCATGGTATATTGTCCAATGATTTCTGCATTCTGTTAGGTCAACTCTCTTTGGAATAGACACAAATACAGACCACTTCCAGTCAATTAGCCAGGTAGTTGTGTTTCAAATTGCTTGCCATAGATAAATGAGTGACTCCATTGCTGCATCAGTCTATTGAAAGATTTCGATTTATAGTCTAACCTGTGTGTTCTTCTTTGCCAATGACTTCAGTGCACCTTGGACTTTTTCTGTCAGCATCATTGGTTGTTGATCATATGCTACCTCTTGAAATGGTTGAATAGCAACTATTTATTTTTGGTACAGTCACTCTCTGTGTTCCTTCCATCTTCTTTGGATGATTTCTGCATTATTCAATAATTTTCTGTGACAACCTTTCAATACTGCATGTTGAGTTTTGAACTTTTTCTTCAGTTCCCTTAGCTTGAGAGAGCGTGTTCTTCCCTTTTGGTTTTCTAATTCCAGGTCTTTGCACATTTCATTATAACTTTTGACTTTGTTTTTGTTAGGTGACTTTAAGTGGATTCTGACACAGTGGTTATGCCCAATATAATGTAACAATGTTTATTCCTGCACCATCCTCAAAATTGTTGTTATGTTTAAGCCCATTGCTGTTGCCACTATTTCATTCCAACTCCTAGGCAGTCTTCCACTTTTTCATGACCCTGCACTTTTGCAAGCATGATAGCATACTCCAAAGACTTGTCCTGCCTACTAATATGCCCAGAACATGATCAATGAAGTCTGGGCATTCATGATTCTGACAAGGATTCTGGTTGAACTTCTTCCAACACAAATTTGTTTGTTCTACTATCAGTCCAACTTACTCATCATATTGTTCTCCAAGTGTCGTAGTTCCGTTTGTCATATTGTGATGGCTTACTTGTTGCTACAATGCTGGATGCTTTGCTGTAAGATTTTAAATACAATCAGGGTCACCCATGGTGGACAGGTTTAAGCTGAGCTTCCAGCATATAGAGTTGGATCTGCATCTTGCATGTTCTTAATGAGTCTTGCTTCAATCAGATGCCACTCTTTTCTTCATATAATTCACTTTCTCATATTATTTTCTTAGAAGGCAGATTGAATGCATATGGTGAAAGAATTCAACCATGGCGTACTTTATTCCTGATGGTAAACCACTTAGTGTCCCCTTGTTCTGTTGAATGACCGCCTCTTGATCTATGTACCTGTTCATGCATACATATTCTGTGCACTGCTGCCCATAGGTTGTCGTGATCCATACAATTGAAAGCCTTTCCATAGTCAAAAATGTGCAGGTAAACATCTTTTGGGTATCCTCTGTTTTCAGTCAATATCCTTCTGACATCAGTAGTAATATCCCTCATACCACTTCATTTTCTGTATCTGGCAGTTCATTGTCAATGTTTTGTTGAAACAATTTTTTAAATTATATTTAGCAAAATTTTACTTGTATTAACGAAACTGTCCAATGATTTTCACATCCTGCTTTTTGGAATGGGCAAAAATATTGATGTTTTCCAATTAGATAAATAGGTAACTGTGTTTCAAATCTTGTGATTTAGATGACTGAGTTCTTCCAGTGCTGCACCCATTTGTTGAATTATTTCAATTTGTATTCCACCAGTTCCTGGAGCCTTGTTCTTTGCAACTGACTTCAGTGCACTTTGAACTTCTTCCTTCAGTATCATAAGCTTTTGACCATATGTGACCTCAAAATAATTGATGCATTTGAGTTATTAAGTTGGAAAACAATATTAAATGTACCGTGGCCTATCAAAAGAACAAACAAATATGTATTGGGAGAAGTATAGGCAGAATGCTACTTTGAAGTATGCTGGCTCCATGAAGTCAGCATGGTCAGACTTCATCTCTCATACTTCGAACATATTTTTAGGAAAGTCCAGTACCATAAGAAGGACATCATGCTTGGTAAAGCAGAAGGTCAGTGAAAAATGGGTAGAAACTTAATGACATGGTTTGGCAGAATGGCAGCAACAATGGACTCAAGTGTAGCAATAATTGTGAGATTGGTGCAGAACTGGGCATTATTCCATTCTGTTGTGCTTAAAGTCATTATGAGTGTTTACCAACTCAAGGGGACCTAACAACAACAACTTACCTGACAATATTCTGGTGCTCTTCATCATGTTTCTATATTCAATAATCTGTTTCTATCCAGCAATGTTCCACTGCATGCGTCAGGTTTTCAGTGACTAAATATTTGGAAGTAGGCTGTCTCTCCTGCTTCCTAGTCTGTCCTATGCTGGAATTTCATCTGAAACCTGCCCACTATTGTTGATCTAGATGACATTTAAAATACTGGTGTCACAGCTTTCAGAATCACAGTAAGAACCAAGTCATCACAATGTGACAAACTGACAGGCAAGTGGTAGATGTCATGTCCTGGTATAGACTAATAGAAATATATACTTATAACAATAATACCATTTTTTACTTACCTAAAAAGCTCTGCATTATCAAATGGCAAATACATAAATACAACAATTCACATTTACCTAGGAAAATGGATGTTGAACCAGATCACAAACACAATAATGAGTATTTGTTACTGTCATTTGAAATGATAGGACCCTCCATACAGTGGAAACAGTCAAGTGGACCCTTCAGACCCCTTCAGACCTATGTTAAGCAGTGCAAATATCATTCCTAACGAATTCAGCCTCTTGAAATCAATGTCTTACAACTGACCTTTAAGCTACAATTCAATAAGATACAATTTGTAATTAATAATTTGATATTTTTAAGAGGTGCTGATGTTTGAAACTATTCATCTCCATTGAACATCCTAATTTATAATAGAATAGTCATCTCTGTGTGAAATTTTAAAATTTTAATATTAGAATTCAAAGAACAAAAACAGGCTAGAATATAAATAAGCATCAATGCTACTTGCTGTAGGAAAATATTAGTGTAAATAATATTGTCAGTAATTTTGAAAAACTATATTACCAATATTCGGAAATGTCCTAGATGGGCCTACTAATTCCTCCCCTTTGATTCTTATAAGATCACTTTAAAGTCTTTTCCACTTAGGAAGAACTCAGAATAGACTAAATTTTTTAGTGTTTTTTTTTTAACTCTTTAAAATTTTTGTGCCTTGAAAACCATGCCTCTCATACTTGTAGCAGGTTTGAGGTTGTTTTGAGGTGCCCTTGGGTTGGTTCCAAATCATAGTGACCCTTTATAGGGTTTCTAAGGAATAGCTGGTGGATTTGTTTCACTGAACTTGTGGTTAGCAGTCCAATGTTTATCCTACAGTGCCACACCAGGACTCCTGTCATAGGTTTTTGTTGTTGATAAAGGCCATCTATAAGTTCCAACACTGAGTGACTCTCTATTGGGTTTCTAAGGTATGACTAGTGGGCTTGAACAGTGAGACCATGTTGTTCACAGTCCAGTATTTATTCTACAGCACCACACACCACACCTGAGACTTTTTTTTGACTGGGACATAGGAATCTGTGTGGGTATTGTAAATATATACATATTGTTGTTGTTAAGTGCTATTGAGTAGGTTCTGACCCATACTGATACTGTATTGGGTTTCCGAGGAGCCTCTGGTGAACTTGAACCTCTTGACTTTGCAGTTCAAACAGCTTTGCAGTCTGGTGCATTAATCCACAACACCATACCAGTACACAAA
>NW_006408974.1:321188-343231 GCF_000296735.1 Chrysochloris asiatica
CAATAGACCAATGGACTTTGGTGGGAACTGGTATCCTGGATGAGTAAAAACTTTTGCCTGGTCCATCAGTAATTCAGTAATTTTCAAAGATTGTTTTGTTGTGTTTGTTTATTTTTTGCTTTTACTTATATTCTGTTTCTCCTTTTACTTGCTTTTCTTAACTACCATATTTTTTATCATTTTATGAGCTGGATGCTTCAATTTCTAATTTGTCAAAATCTAATGCCATTTATTTATGTATTCATTCATTCAACAAATCACTTTCATTTTATGAAACACAGAAATATGTTAATTTAATTACATACGACACATCCTTATAGACATCACCAACAACATTTAAAGATGTAAAAAGTAATCTCTGACAGATTAGATTTCTAATAACATTTTAGTGTATATTTTTTGGAGTTGCCTATTTTTAATGTAACTTGTACATGAAACTATCAAATCCTGTAACAATCTATCTATCTATAATCTTTGATAACTTGAAATTGTGAAACATTAAAGTTCTTCTTTATTACATGTTGGAAGATGGCACCTACTGGTGGTATTTGAAATTACTGTCAAATAAGTGATCAGAATAAATATTGAAATTTGACATCTGCAAAAATAAGTGTAATATGAATAACTCTGTCAAAAAATTCTAGAAAAATATTAGGTGAAAGAGATCTTTGTAAATTTGTGATTAATAGAAATGTTTTTGTGTGATTTGAACTCAATTTATAGTCATACATTCCTTATGTTATAAGGCATTTCAATTGTTACCACAACTTACTCTCTAGAAACACTGAAGGAATTTGATTCAGCCCATGTTATTGTTAAGTGCAGCCAAGTTGATTCTGACTCACAGTGACCCTGTATAAAGGTTCATGGAGCACCTGGTGAGTTTGAACCAAAAACCCTGTGGTGGGTAGTCCAGTGTTAATCCTTCAGTGCCATAGTTCTCTTTCTTTCTTTGAGATATGACTGTGATCTGGGCAGCTTTGACAGAGATCATTAAAATGATAATATTTAAGTATGTTATATGCTTTTTGAATTAAATCTGTAATATTCATATATAAAAACAAAGCATCTCAACTAACAGAACCAATGGAGCAACAAAATAATTAGGAAGGAAAAGTAAAATATAATTTTACTTTCACGGAAAATTACAAGAGAAAGATTCTATGTATGTTGTTGTTGTTGTTATGTGCCGTGGAGTTGGTTCCGACTCATAGCGACCCTGCACAGGGTTTCTGAGGCTGTTAATCTTTACGGGAGCAGAACGCCTCATCTTTCTCCCGCGGAACCACTGGTAGTTTCAAACTGCTGACCTTATGGTTCGCAGCACGATTCGTAACCACTACACTACCAGAGCTCCTTCTGTGAGCTATAAATTTTAATTAAAAAAAGAAGAAATGATATTATTAGAGGCCCCTGGAACAAGAAGAGTAGGGGAGTAATGGAAAAAATGAACAAGGGAAGGCAATGTACAATAAGAAGGAGATTGGCAAAGAAATGATAGAAGCAGAGTGAGATATGGGGAGGAGTGCAAGACTTAACGGCAACCAAGGTATATACTGTTATATACACAATCCTGCAAAAATAGTTATATGAGTTCTGGTGTGGCATTATAGAATAACCCCTGGATTGCTAACTGCAAAATTGGTAGTTCAAACCCACAAGCTGCTCTTCAGAAACCCTATTATGCATCAAAATCCACTCAACGTCACTTAGCAAAAACAACAGTGGGTAGATAGTACTTGAAATACTTATTGATGAAGATCAAAGACTAGAGGCTTTAGTATGGATTGCACCTCAATAAAAAGAAAATTTAAAAAATCATAATTAGACCAATACAGAGCATCATGAGTTCATAGAAAATATTGAATTTGTACTCTAATTATCAATGTTCCTGGAAGCATCAGTCAAGAAAGCAAATGTATTGCATTAGGAAAATTGCTGCACAAGACCTCTTTAAAGTGTTCAAGAGCAAAGATTTCACTTTGAGTACTAAGGTGTACTTGTCCTAGGCCATGGTGCTTTCAATGCATTTGAGTTATGCTGTTGATGAGGAGTATTCAAAGTCACACTAACTTACGGAAGAACAATCAGTCTTAGGAGAAGTGTAGACAGAAACTGCTTAGAAGCAAGGATGGTGAGATTTACCTCTTGGATTTTAGGCATTTCAGAAGGGAGTAGTCCCTGGGGAAGAATTTCATGCTTGATAAAGTGAAGAGTCATAAAAAAAAGAGGGAGACCTTCAAAGAGAAGGACTGACATAGTGGTCACAACAAAAGACTCAAACATAACAATAGTGAGGATGGTTCAGGAAAAGGTATTTTGTTACCTTCTGTTGTATATGGCATCACTATGAGTCAGAATCATCTCCATTACATCTAATAACAATACAGGTAGATACATAGATAGGCATGCAGGTGGAATAGGTGTGAGGTGGAAAATGGGGGTGTAGTCACAAATATACATGTGTGACAGAGGATATTTGTACATGGATATTTAACTTTGCTGCAAATACATCTATGAATGTATTATTGCTTACAGGGACATTGTTATGAAAAGTTCTTATACATTACCAAACACATTGATTAAATATGTCACTCAGTCTAGAACTTATGACAAAAAATAATCTTTGAAAAAACCATGGCCAATTGGTAGAACAGTACCCGAAGACAATATTCTACATCCTACTTTAGTGAAGAGTGACTGGCATCTTAAGAACTCCTGAGTGGCCATCTAAAGTACCTCTGGAAGTTCTCTGTCAATGTATGCTTGCAGCCATTTTTGTATTACTTTTAGTAAAAATAATTACTTGCACAGGATATCAAAGAGATTGTCCGGTGACTTCCGCATTCCTTTGGGTCACCTCTGTTTTTAATGGGCACAAATACAGATCTCTTCAAACCAGTCAGCCAGATAGTTGTCTTCTAATTTTCTTGGCTGAGTTGGAGTGAATGCCTTCTGTGCCGCCTAACTTTCTTGAAAGATTTCAATTCTTATTCCATCAATTTCTGGTGCCAATTCCTTCAATGCACCTTGGACTTCCTCCTTCAATATCATTGGCTCTTGATCATATGCTACCTCTTGAAATGGTTGAACATGAACCATTTCCTTTTGGTACAGTGACTCTATGTATTCCTTCCATTGTCTCTTGTTATTTTCTGCATCATTCAATAATTATTTATTTGATAGGCATTGAAAAATTGTCAAATGTTATCAGTGATTAGGAGTCTTGATGTAACATTGTAGGATAATGCACTGGAACACAAGGTCATTTTGATCCACAAGGTTGGCGTTTCAAATCCACCAGCCAATTCTTCAGAAAGTCATATAGAGTGGATATAAGTCAGAACCAACTCAATGGCAATTAACAATAAAAAAAACCAAACAAGCAGAGATGAAGAATGAAAAGGCCAAGGTATCTTTTTAGATTGCTGATCTTGTTGATTAATCAATGGTTCAAGCAATTGACAGGATTAACAGAAAATTTTAAAAATGCAGTCATAAGAACCTTTAAATGAAATTTGGAGATAACAGCTTAGAAAAATAGTCATTAACACACTTGCAGTCCTGGTGTGACCCCTTAAAATAAGCACTGGACTGCTAATTTTAAAAAAGAACGTTGTTTCAAACCTACAACCTCCTTGGAAACTTTAAAAAGTATAACTCTGAGTCAAATTCAACTTGAAGGCTCTTAACAACACCACAATATTCCATCAATTTTCTGGGTACATGCATCTGGAAGCTCAATTCTTAATTAAAAGCAGAGATAAATATCTAAAAGGTATTGTTGTTGTCAGGTGCCATTGAGTCGGAACCGACTCATAGTGACCTCATGCACAGCAGAACGAAACGATGTCTGATCCTGGGCCAACCTCACTACCGCTGCCACACTTGACGCCATCAATGATGCCATCTGGCCAATCCATCTCATTAGGGGTCTTCCTGTTTTTCTCTGACCCTCCACCTTACCCAGCATGACATCCTTCTTCAGTTACTATTTCCTCTGGACAATATGTCCAAAGTAGGAGAGACAAAGCCTAGCCATCCTGGCTTCCAAGGAGCACTCTGGTTGCACTTCTTCCAAAACAGATCTATTGGTTCTTTTGGCCGTCCATGGCACTTTCAGTATTCTCTTCCAACACCACAACTCAAAGGCATCAATTCTTCTACGATCTTCATTATTCATTGTCCAGCTTTCACATCCATATGAGGCTATTGAAAACACCATGGCCTGGGTCAGGCACACCCTAGTCCTCAAGCTGACATCTCTGCTCTTCAATACTTTCTAAAGTTGCTGTGCAGCAGATTTGCCCAGTGCAATACGTCGTCTGATCTCTTGACTGCTGCTTCCGTGAGTGTTGATAGTTGATCAAAGAAGAATGAAGTCCTTGACAACTTCAATGTTTTCTCCATTGATAAGAATGTTGTTTATTGGTCCAGTGGTGAGGATTTTTGTTTTATTGACATTGAGATGCAATCCATATCGAAGGCTGTGCTCTTTGATCTTCATAAGTAAATGTTTCAAGCCCTCTTCACTTTCAGCAAGCAAGGTTGTATCATCTGCATATTGCAGGTTGTTAATGAGTCTTCCTCCAATCCTGATTATTATTAGTATTATTATTAGTATTAGCAACAGACTTTGTTTAATATGAAAGAGAAGGAAATAAAATAGTTACTAAGAAAAATATGAAAACCTGGTTTGGTGCTTAGCACCAAACATTAGACTACTAAACATAAATTCAATGGTTTGACACCTCCAACAATTTCTTGGAAGTCCTTCACAGCATCACTATGATTTATAACTAACTCAATGGTACTTAACAATAACAGTGACAACAAGAAAAATATAAGACAAAGGATGACTTTTTTGAAATATATGTCCTTTTATTCCTTTGTGAGAAAAATTAGTGTAAAATAAGCCAATGACAATATTTTTTAATATAAAGGACATTTCCTATTACTAAACCACACCCAAACCAGATACCACTGAGTTGATAAAGACTCACAGTGTCACTATAGGACAGAGTAGAACAACCCCATAGACTTTCCAAGGTTGTCAATTTTAATAGAAGCAAACTGCCGCATCTTACTTTCATTGATTAGCTGGTAAATTCAGGCTGTCACCTTTATAGTTAGTAGATAAGTGTGTAACCACTGCACCACAATTAAAGCAATCACAAAGCAGTCATTTTTAATGTATTCAGTGATCCCTTCTCAAATATGTTCTGTAGATTTTTGTTTGTTTATGTAATTATACTTTTGATTCAGTATTTTTAGCAAGGCTTCCAAATGATACGAAGATTTTCATTTATGTTCATACTGTAACAGCACTCTTTAGTAAAATTTTATAATAATCTATAAACATATTAAGATCAATTATGTAAGTTCACTTTTATACAATAATTACTTAAATGTTTAACTTGCTGATGCTGTGAAATAATGGCTTACTATACAATACTGAGTCCTGGTGCGGTCCTGTGGGCTAATACACTGGACTGCAAATCCAGTTTGAACCATAAGGTTAGTGGTTCAAGCTCACCAGCCTCTTCTTAGAAACCCTATACAGGGTAGCTATAGGGTGGAACCGACTCGACAGTACTTAACAACAACAACACAATACTGTGGAGTCCTGGTGTGGCACCATAGGATAAATACTCAACCTCTGGGTCAGTTTGAGCTGCTAGCTCAGCAGGTCAAACTCACCAGCTGCTCCTTGGAAACCCATAGAGTGTCACTATGAGTCAGAACCAACTCAGTGGCACTTAACAACAACAACAACACAATACTGTATTCTAGTTAGGGAGGTTGTGATTGGAAGTAAAATGCACTATATAAAAGTAAAAGTAATTTTGAGGTTGTTTGACTTCAGTTTACTGAGATGACAATTATTTACTGAGTTGTGAAGAGAGAGAATGTGGAATGGAAACATTAATTCCTGTCATTATGGCATTAATTATGGACTCTCAATATGTTTTAATTGTCCTTTAGGACACAACATATTTAATTCACATCATTTTTTTTCGCTTTAATGCCCACATGATCACAAGCAAAGTGTAACTGAAAGAAGAGTACCTATGCCAATTTCAAAACCAAGAAGTCTAGTTAAGGTATACTTATAAATTTACTTCTAAACAAATGTTTTCTTTGGAAAACAATCAGATTTGCAACAACAGCTGAAAAGCAGAACATTATACTGATTCCATATAAATGCAGTCCCCAGATTAGAAACATTCACTTACATACAACACACATTTATGAACCAACCCCTATCCAGCCTATTATATTTCAAATTTGAGGTACATATAATGGCTCATAATAACAAATAACTGCTTCTTTGTGTTGTTCACCCAAACATTATTATTAATAGTATTGTATTGTTACATTAAAGTGTTTCAGTGTATCTGAAAGTGTTTCCAGCTATAATTTGTGCATAATAAGGTATAGTCTAAAATATTTACTATATGCTAAAATAAACACTTGACTGACATTAAATGCAAAACACATTTAAATGTTTTGACTTAATTAACAAATTGGACTTAAAAACAGATTTGAGAATGGAACTTCTTTATAATATAAGGAGAATTTAACTATGAAACAAAGCTATGTTACCACCAGATGGCAGATTAAGACCACTAAACCAGTATTTTTGCTACAATAAGTTTCTATTTTCTCTTCCGTATACATGTTTATTTACACAGAAATTTTAATAAAAGTTTGCAAAGTTTGCATATTATGGATGCTAATTGGTAATTGGAGCTTCATATACTATGATAAATTTTATTCAATGGAGAATTTCTGTCCCATTTCCGTTCCAATAAAATATGCAAAAAATATCCATTTTTTTTCTTAAATGTGATTTTCTATAATTTAAATGTCTGTGTAAAGATTGGGATGAAATCTGGAATTTTGTAACCTAATCAATGAATACTAAATTACACACACAAAAAAAAATACTACTGTTGTATTTATGTTGTTGTTGTTGTTAAGTGCCGTCGAGTCGGTTCTGACCCATAGCAACCCTGTACAGGGTTTCCGAGGGTGTGAATCTTTACAGGAGTAGAAAGCCTCACCTTTCTCCTGCCGAGCGGCTGGTAGTTTCGAACCGCTGACCTTAAGGCTCGCAGCCCGATTCGTAACCACTACGCTACCAGAGCTCAAAATAAATATTTTGGCCAGACTTGTGAACTATGGGAGAGTTAAAAAAATTATTTACCTTTTATCTTAATTATCTTGTGTTGCTTTAACAGAATTACCACAAGTAAATTATTTTTGCAAACAGAAATTTATCACAGTTTTAGGAGACTAGAAGTTCAAATACACAATTCCAGCTCTAGTGGAAGACTTTTTCTTTCTATCTGCTCTGAAGAAAGGTCTCTGTCTCCTTTCAACATCTGTGGGCATGGTGTTCCTTGAAGATCTGAATGGGCATTGGCATCAATTTTCCCATGAATATAGAAGGTCCTCATTACAGAGACTTCATGGCCAATGAACTTGCTCTGCACCTGATTCTTATTTCTAGGTGGTAGGAGATTTCTCTTACTGTGTTCTTTTATCTATTTGTTTCTTTTAAGAGTAAAGTGTATGCTGGGCACATTCCAGGAAACTCTTCTTATATCGTATTAGGACTCTGATGTGAGTAAGGGTGTTGCATTTCTTGATAATCTTTCCTCATATAGCGTAACAAACATAATTAATTCTGCCTCATTAAGGCCAGACAGACACATAGGACAATTACATCGCATCACAAAATGGAGAACAAACACAATACTGGATATCAGGGCTTACTCATGTAGTCATACATTTTGGGGTGATGTAATTTAATTAATTACAACTTAATATCAACACGGAGACCTGCTGCAGTACTGTAAGATAATGTACTGTGCCACAAAGTCAGTTTGAACTGCAAAGTCAGTGGTTCAAACCTACCAGCCACTGTTAAGAACCCTTATCTAGGGTTGCTGTGACTGATTCTATGACACTGAACAACAGCAGCAATATCAACAGATTCTAGGTTTATAGTTTTTAAATTCCCTGAACTACTGCCTACATGATCCTTTCTTATTTTGAGTATTAAGTCTTCTGATATCCTATGATTTCTTTACATTTCAAAATCTATAATGCACTGATTTTTTTGTCATATTAATGATTGCATTTATTAGAA
Organism: Chrysochloris asiatica; assembly: GCF_000296735.1. Lineage (NCBI taxonomy): Eukaryota > Metazoa > Chordata > Mammalia > Afrosoricida > Chrysochloridae > Chrysochloris > Chrysochloris asiatica. The sequence continues at coordinate 329,347 of NW_006408974.1, forward strand.
TTACCACTCCAGCTTTAAGAACATTATCATTTCATACTTAAGAAATTCTACACGGGAGAGGGAATACAGGAGCCAGATGTAGGTAGCCTCTTGGGAGAAGCCTCCTGATAATGAACAAAATAACACATTCAGGAAATATCAAGATGTTCAGTATTCTTGTGTCATAGAATGTGCATGTTGCTATCCTATTTGGAAAATATGACTTAGAATATACTATGAGGGAAATTTAAAGCACCAGAGAAAAACCCTGGCACTCCAAAAAAATTTAAGAATATTTTAATAAACACTTTTTTTTGTTTAATAATTTGATTTATCATTATGACTTAGTAGTCTCTGTAGGATAAACACTGGCCTGTGAATCACAAGATCAGCAGTGGAAGTCCACCAGCCACGCTGTGGGAGGAGTATGAGTATTTCTGCTCACACAAAGATTTACAATCTCAGAAGCCCCATCAAGTGTTTCTATGTAAACAACTCAATGACACTTAACAACATTAAAGAAGATGGCATAGACGGCACACACAATGTTAGGGAACAGACTTTGTGCATGTTTTTTCTGCTGTTTTCAGGTGCCATTGAGCTAGTTCTGAATCATAGTGATCTTATGCACAACAGACTAAAACACTGCCCAGTCCTGCATCTTTCTCACAATCATTGTTAAACTTGAGCCCATTGCTGCTGTCACTATGTCAATCCTTCTCATTAGGGGCTTGACCCTCCACTTTACCGATGTCCTTTTCTAGGGACTGGTCCCTCTTGATAATACATCCAAAGGATGAAGGATAAAGTCTCATCATCCTGACTCCTAAGGAACATTCTAGCTATACTTCTTCCAACACATACTTGTTTGTTCTTCAATCAGTCTATGGAAGTTTTCATATTCTTCCCTAAGACAATAATTCAAATGCACCAATTCTTCTATGGTCCAACAGACAAACAGACAAGTAGGGATTCGAAAATGGTCTTTCCTGAGATCCAGAATAAATGTAATATAGATTGACAATGGAAAAGATATTTAAATCATGGGAATTATTGCATAAGTATGTATGATGGTTTGTTTTGTGTGATAAATTGGCTAGGTGATGGTTTGCAGCATTTTCCCAAAGTCTAGAGTAGTTGCTGTTTCACAGTGGATTCTAATGTAATTTAATCAATCAATGAACAATTGAATAGAGAATTCCTTAGGATGTTTGTCTTCAGACTGGAAGTAGATATTTTGATAGAAATTACTTTCTCTCAATTTTGCACTCTTCACTTTTACTGCTATGAATCTTAGTACACAAATCTGTAGAAATACCCTGTCTGCTTCCTCATCTATAGGACTTGCCTGTACTCCACAATACCACGAGTTGTCAGGAGTCTCCAACTGATTCTTGATCTATGGATTTTGGATATGCCAGCTCATTAATGCAATCCCCTAAACCAGATGAAGTCTTCAGGCTGTTATCTGACCTATACATTTTGTATTTTGCAGTCCCCAAATTACATGAAGTCAATCTCTCTAACTATCATTCTGTGTATCTATGCATCTATTTTATCTATCTATCTATCTATCTATCTATCTATCTATCTATCTATCTATCTATCTCTGTCTCTTTATGTAGGCATGTCTATAAAAGTTAAAGATTTGAAAAAATATAATGTCTAAAATGTTTCTGGCAATATATACATGCAATATCCTATACTCTCACACCCTCATATCTTATAATGTCAGATTGTGGAGAGATAGATAAATGATATAAATGAAATAAGAGACAGGTATTGAAATATTTAGCTGTGGTGGAATGTTCCAGGCAGAGACTATAACAATGAAAAAGCCTTGAAGAAGAATTAAAATTAATGTGCTTTTATGCATCAAAGAGACTAGAGTTACTGGAAAGCAAAGTCAAAGGGCAAGGGTGTTAAGGGAAAAGAAAAGAAAAAAAAATTAAATGGTCTACCAAACTATGAATCAGCATGTGGAATGCTTTGAGCACATAAAATTGAGCGGTCATGATCCAATTTTCACAGACCTAACAGACTAGTGAATAATTTACTGTATTGGGAGAGAGGTATCAATCATTGTAGACAAACTATAATGTTCATAGAAAAGTGGAAAAAAGCAGTCAAGAATTACGCCAGCAGTGATCTGGCATAATTCTTGACTACATCTAATTCTAGCACAATTACTTCTACCTAAATGAAAAGTCAGGGAATAATCAGCTAATTCTTAAGACTTGATGAGTGAATATCAGTAAAGAAAGAATTTTTTGAAAAGATGAAATTTACTATTCACTAAAATTACTGAGAAGATTCAAAACTAAAATCTTTGAAAAATGACACATAGTAAATCTGTTAAAGACATAATATTGGATTTAATAGAGTACTCTTGAAGGAGTCCTGGTGTGGCGCTGTGGGTTAATGTGCCAGACTGCAAAGCCGTTTGAACTGCAAGGTCGGCGGTTCAATCAGTAAATGTTTGAAGTCCTCTTCACTTTCAGCAAGCAGTTGTATCATCTGCATATCACAGGTTGTTTATGAGTCTTCCTCCAATCCTGATGCCACATTTTTCTTAATAGAACCCAGGTTCTCATATTATTTGCTCAGCATACAGGTTGAAGAAGTATGGTGAAAGAACACAACCCTGTCGCACACCTTTCCCAATTTTAAAACATTCAGTGTTCCCAGACTCTGTTCAAACAACTGCTTCTTGGTCCAGGTACAGATTCCTCAGAAGTACAACCAAGTGTTCTGGAATAATCATATGTTGTCCATAGCTTGTCATGATCCACACAATTAAAAGCCTCTGCGTAGTCAATAAAGCATAGGTAAACATCCTTCTGATATTCTCTGCTTTCAGCCAAGATCCACCGGACATCAGCAACGATAATTCTATTCCATGGCCTCTTCTGAATCCAGCTTGAACCTCTGGAAGTTCTCTGTCATTATATGATTATAAGTTCCTGTATTACCTTTAGCAAAACTTTACTCGCTTAACATATCAAAGACATTGTCCAATGATTTCCGCATTCCTTTGGGTCACCTCTCTTTGGAATGGGCACAAATATGGATCTCTTCCAATCAGTTGGCTACATACTTGTCTTCCAAATTTCTTGGCAGAGATGGGTGAGTGCCTCCTGTGCTGCCTCACTTTCTTGAAAGATTTCAATTTTCATTCCATCAATTCCTGGTGTCTTGTTCTTTGCCAATTCCTTCAATGCACTTTGGACTTCCTCCCTGAGTATCATTGGCCCTTGATCATATGGTACCTGTTGAAATAATTGAACATTAACTATTTCCTTTTGGTACAATGACTCTGTGTATTCCTTCCATCTTTCTTGATGCATTCTACATCAGTAAGATTGACAACTTCAATCTTTTCTCCATTGATAAGAATGTTCCTTGTTGGTCCAGTGGTGAAGATTTTTGTTTTCTTTACATTGAGATGCAATCCATAGTGAACGTGGTGGTCTTTGATCTTCATCAGTATATATTTTAAGTCCTCTTCACTTTTAGCAAGCAAGGTTGTGTGGTCTTTATATCCCAGGTTGTTAATGAGTCTTCCTCTAATCTTTATGCCATGTTTTTCTTCATCTAACCCAGGTTCTCAGATTATTTTCTCAGCATACAGGTTGAATAAGTATGGTGAAAGAATACACCCCCGTTGCACACTGTTCTTAATTTTAAACCATTCGTTGTTCCCATGTTCTTTTCCAACAACTGCCTCTTGGTCCATGTACAGATTCCTCATGAGCACAATTAAGTGTTCAGGAATACTCATACTTCACAATGTTGTCCATAGCTTGTCATAATCCACACAATCAAAAGCCTTTGTGTAATCAGTAAAGCACAGGTAAACATCTTTCTGATATTCTCTTCTTTCAGTCAAGATCCATTGGACATCAGAAAGGATATCTCTCATTCCACATCCTCTTCTTAATCTGGCTGGAACCTCTGGAAGTTCTCTGTCAATGTATGCTTGCAGTGGTTTCTGTGGAATAGCAAAGATATTGTCCAATGATTTCTGCATTCCGTTCGGTCACCTCTCTTTGTAATGGGCACAAATACTGATCTGCTCCAGTCCATTGGCCAAATAGTTGTCTTCCAAATTTCTTGGCATACATGAGTGAGTGCCTCCAGTGCACTCGGTTTTAGGATTTCAATTTTTATTCCATCAATTCCTGGTGCCTTGCTGTTTGCCAGTTCCTGCAGTGCACCTTGGACTTCTTCTTTCAGTATCATTGGCTCTTGATCTTATGCTACCTCTTGAAATGGTTGAACATCAACCAGTTCCTTTTGGTACAATGACTGTGTATTCCTTCCATATTATTTTGATTCTTTCTGCATCTTTCAATAATTTTCACAGAGAATCCTTTAATAATAAAAGTCAAGGCTTGAATATTTTGTCTTCAGTTTCCCCAGCTTGAGAAATGCTGAACATGTTCTTCCCTTTTTGTTATCTAACTCCAGATTTTTTAACATTTCATTGTAATATTTGACTTTGTCTTCCGGAGCTGACCTTTGAACTTTTCTGTTCATCTCTTATACTTGTACTGCTTCATTTCTTAGATTTGCTTTTACGTCTCTATTCTAGAGAACAAGTTTCAGTGTCTTTTCTGACATCCATTTTGATGTTTTCCTTCTTTCTTGTCTTCTTAATGGCTTTTTGCTTTCTTCATGTATGATGTTCTTGATATAATCTCACAACCCTTCTGGTCTTCGGTCTTTAGTGTTTAATGTAACAACATGTTCTTCAGATGATCTCTAAATTCAGGTGGGTATATTCAAGGTCATATTTGGTCTCTTGTGGATTTGTTTTCACTTTCTTCAGCTTCAGTTTGAATTTGCATATGAGCAATTGATGGTCTGTTCCAGAATCTGCCCCTGGCCTTGTTTTGACTGATGATATGGAGCTTTTCTATTGTCTTTTTCTGTCTGGTAGCTCATCTGAAACCTGTCCACCATGGGTGACCCTGCTGGTATATAAAATACCTGTGGCATAGACTCCAGAATCATAGCAACTCTCAAGCCACCACAGTATGACAAACTGACAGATGAGTGCTGGTAAGAATTATTATTTAAAAAATACAACGGGAAAACATTCAATCTTGGGTAGCTCTCTAACAGCCCATTTTCTAGTTACTAGACAATTTGATCCAATTAAAATTAATTGACTTGGCAGAATTTCATATGAATTGGGTAAATGATTCATCATCCTCACTGTTGCAGCCAGCAAACCATAACCCTTCATTTTCAAACAGGACAATAGGAGAAAAGCTTCAATGCAAGAGATCAATGGTGCATTTTTCTACAGGTACAAGAGAATTATACCACACACACGAATACACGTATGTCATTAAGTCTGGTTAGGATGACTCACAATTCAACTGTTCCTATTTTTCAATCCTCCGGACTTCTGGTATAGCACTATAGAATCAGCAGTGGTCTATAAACCACAATGTCAACAGTTCAAACCCACCAGAGACTCTTTGGAATCCCTATACAGGGTCACTATGCATCAGGACCAACTCATTGACATTTAACAACTACATTTATCTATTCTCAATAGGTGTCATTGTGGGATAAAGCACTGTACCATAAGGTTGGTTTGAACCACAATGTCAGTGGTTCAAACTCACCAGATACTACTTGGAAACTTGATACAGGGTCACTGAGCTGCACTTAACAATCTATATATCTGCATTTACCACACAAGAACGTTATTTCTAGAATTTTCTCAAGAGTAAAAGGGTCAAAAAAATAGGAACAGATATAGTTCCTGAATAGGAATGAGAGTGACTACATGAAGGTGTCAGCTTGCTTGATAAAAGTAGTGATTCTTCACTTGTCACCTTCATTTGATATGTAAAATACTCTATAGAAATGCTAATGATTTTTTTTTTTTTTCTTACAAAGATCACTAGGCCTCTATTCAATGGGCTTCTAGGTGGATTGAAAGCAGAAACTTGGCCTTTAACATCCAATTGTATTAGCAATTTTTTGCACTCAGGTACTTGAAGTGGAAGGAAACAAAACAAAACAAAAAAAACAAACCTATTGCCACTGAGTCAATTCTGATTAATTTATTGTTGTTCTTAAGTGCTTTGAGTTGGTTCTGACCCATAGAGACCCTATTCATGCTCTGTATGTAATGTTTGTTTGAACCTTAAGGTTGGTGATTCAAGCTCACCAGCTTCTCCTGAGAAGATTGACCCACCAACCTTATGGTTAAAACAAACTTTGCATCCAGAGCACTAATAGGGTTTCAAGAATATAAATTTGTGCAGGATCAGACAACATCATCTTTCTCTCATGGAGAAACTGGTGGATTTCAACCACCAGCTTTGTGGTTAGTAGTCCAGTGCTTATCCCAAATCACCATCAGGACTCATTATATGAAGGAAAGTAACATGCAAGTAGTCTTCGGATTCATTGTCTCCTAAGGGCCATACTAGACAGTGGTGATGGTAGGGGGTGGTGGTGGTGGTGTGCCCTGGAGTTAGTTCCGACTCATTGTGACTCTGCATATAGTTTCTGAGACTGTAAATCTTAAGTGAGCAGAAAGTTTCATCTTTCTTGGTTTACACCGTTTCATTTAGAACTGCTGACCCTGAAGTTACAGCTCAACTGGTAACCAAATGTATAGACTTCAATAGACAACAATAGTAAACACCCTGAGCTACATCTAGAATGAGCTCTGGTAGTGTAGTGGTTATGAATTGGGCTGCTAATCTCACGGTCAACAGTTCGAAACTATCAGCAGTTCTGCAAGAGAAAGATGAGATTTTCTGTTCCCGTAAAGATTTCCAGCCTCGGAAACCCTGTACAGAGTCATTATGAGTCAGAACAGACTCCACGGCACATAACAACAACAACTACAACAGGAGAATTTCAACTGGACATGTGAGTAGAAACTTGTAGCTCAGAGAAATGGGTTATATACTAAACACTGACTTTAATGTATTTAAAAGACATCCACTTTATTTGAGCTTGCATTTTCCTCTGCCTTAAACAATGTATCCCTGTCAACTTGTAGATGGCACAGTCTTTGTTTCATTCTCATTTATTTATATATCACTTTCAGAAATATATCTTCCCTCACAAATTTTTCTACAATAACTACAAGTCCTAACACTCATTCTACCCTAATTTTCTTCTAATGTACTTATCACTTACTGGCATTATTTTTTGTGCACTATTAGCCAAAGGCTATTAATCAGAAATAATTTACTAATAATTTTGAAAGCTGAGCCAATGGATCAGACAGTAGTTTATGATCTCACCCTAGCCAGAGTTATAGTTATATAAATTGATTGCTGTTAATTTCACACTATAAAACTATTCTCAAAGATTGATGTATTATTTGACTATTTTAATGATCAGAAGGAACAAAAAAAGAATTATTTTGTGTCATTTTAACTAATAAAATAATAGCATAAAGACCAGAGAAAATTGTGTTCTGGATTCTTTTCTTTTTTATGTCTACAATTTTAAACTTCTCTTACTGACCATCAAATCAAAGACTAAAGTCATTTCTTTTTTTAGTTTTAATATCCATTTGTCGGATTATCTAAATATCTGAAAATTTAAGGCTTTATACTAGATTATGCAGATATTGAGAAAAGAGGTACAGATCTTTTGTACAGGTGGCACTCTTTGCGATTTGTGTTCTGTCAAAATTTTAGCCAACCTATTAACATTTAGCCAAGTCTGAGAGAAAAGAAGGTTAACTTTTTGATCTGAGCATAGGCAGTTACACCCACACACAAAATATCTAATGCCTGCCTTCCTCCATTGTAAACTTATATTGCCACTGAATGTTATTTACACTTAATAATTAGAAATATTTACAAGAAGCAATATTTTCTCTTTTTTGGCACTTTGTCTAATTCAGAGCTTTCACTGAAGCCTGACTTTAACAGCAACAACTTTATAGCATCTCAGGTTTCCAAGGAAAGTAGGCAGCAACTAAACCATTAAGGTAATTAAAGGGGAAAGAAAAGTGAACTGGGGCAGTTTGTCAAAGAAAGAAATCCTAGATCTAACTTAATTGAATTCTCTGAATAATAATAAAACAATGAAACAGCTAAGACACAGAGAGGAATTGAAAGGCAGGTCCTGAGACATAGGAGATATCTCATTATAATAGAAAGTCCTAAGTATAATAGAGTGACTTATCTGATTAAGGTTTATTAACATTTATAAATATTATAAGATTTTAGAAATCCCTTCCATAAGTTTACATAAATATTGAATTGTTAGGCTTTAACCTATTTTACCAATTAAAAAACATACTTTTAACATATTTTTTCTATCATTAAATGAAGGGATATGCACAGATGACTTATTTTATCTTTAAATGTATAAATAAATCAGGAAAATGATTCATAACAATTTAAAGAAAGAGTTTGTTTACTATCATACTTGATATTGCTATTAAGTTTACTGTGACTGTTTGGCTGTTTATGCGGTGTGGAGTCAGTTCTGACTCATAGTGACCTGGTATAGGATTTCTGAGCTTGTCATCTTTATGGAAGCAGAAAGTCTCATTTTTCTACTGCAGAGAGGTTGGTAGATTTGAACTGCTGTCCTTGCAGTTAGCAGCTAAGTTTGTTTTCTGTCCATTTTAATGCTTATACTAAGTAATTGTTTCATATTTCACTTATATTCCATTATATTTTGATAATATCTGAACCATGTTATCTACAAAATCACATCTAAGTTTTGAAATATCCTTTGACTTTCTCTTAGGTTATATAGAAAACGTGCTATCAAGCTGTGTACCTTCTTTTAAAAATCATTTCCCTCTGCCTCCAAAAGAATTCAAAGGCAATTAAGTGTGGTCAATTATTTTAATCTGTTTCATATTGTAGTTTTTAGCAATTGTTGCTGATTTTGTTGTTAAGTGCCTTCAAACCGATTCTGAGTCAGAGAACATGCATAGGTTTTCTGAGGCTGCAAAACTTTGGGAGAGAAGAAAGCCTTATCTTTCTACTGTGCAGTGGTTGGTGGGTTCTTATCCAGTGCTCTTCTATAAAGCCACCATGCTCCCTAGTAATTGTTGTTGTTGTTAAGTGCCAACAAGACAGTTCCAACCTACAACCTGGTTCAAATCGACTTTGCAGTGCAGCACATTAACCCACAGAAACACACCAGGACTCCATTCCTAAAGCCTCATTTTCAACAATTGTAGGGATATGTAAATATAATTTTAGTGTTTACATAATGCATATACTATAGATTATTTAAAATGTACAGACAAGTAATAATAAAAGGGTCAGACATAACATTAATTCATTCCATTAGATTTGTATCTACTATCTTTCATTGCTATGGCATTGATTGTCACATTTATCGACATGTTCAAGAACCTGCCAGTGAAAGTAAGACATACTGATGGACTCTTAACTCCAGAAAAGAGGGCTTACAGGAAATGCAATCTCTAATGTTTCAAAGCGTATTGATTTGAATTTGTTTTCAAAAGTTTTTCATAAAATAAAATGCATGGATTTAATGAAATGTATAATTCAGAACAAAATTTGAAGCTTGATAACAGTGACAGACCACGTCTTCATCTGGGAGCTCTGCCATACATTCGACTTACCTTCTGGTAAAATCACCTGAACAATTATTTAAATATCTGAGTAGAAAGCCCTGAAGAATGAACAAAGCATACCCTGGGGGTAGAGAGAACCTATTTTTAATACTTACATGTAATGGATGATAAGAAATGACAAAATTATTTTCATTAAACTTTAACATGGATACTTTGCCTCTATTACCTCTGCAATTCTTAGTTAACTGCAGATACCCCAGGTAAAATTCATTTCCCATTCATAGCATTGATAATTGAATAGGTCCACTACTTAGATCACATAGACTTGCACGTGTTCTATTATTTCAAAACAAATTAAGATCCGTTTTTGCATATAACCTTCCTGGAGAGCTATGTGAAATCAGTGTGGACATGTGTGCAGAACTATAAAATTTAGACTTTTATGGCATATGGATGGAGTCCACAGATAGCACAAATGGTTTATATATTTATGTGGCAGTGTAGGATAAGAACTGGATAACTAAAAAAGATACGTGGTTCAAACCCACCAGCCATTCCTTGGAAACCATGTACAAGGTCACTATGAGTTGAAACTGACTAGAAAGCACTTAACAACAACCAACTGAAACAGTCATCTGAACACACCCATAGAATCCATGAAGCATAGGCATGGCAATCTATTTCCAAGAATTCACAGCCTTGAAAGCCTATGGAATGTAGTTCTACTCTGAGACACATGGAGCTGCCATAAGTCAGAAATGACTCAGTGACAACTGACTATATAGTATACGGAAGATTCAGAGTTTAGATGAACCTAGCTGATCTAGTACCAATGTTGACCTAGCTTCACAGATTAACAAAATTTTATCCAAACGAGTGTAAAATGTGTCCATAAATTGAACATTTATTATGATACATTTCCCTCTTTAATCATTATCTAATTAGTTATACGGCTTCTATCACCAAACTAGTCTTGGTGCGGCGTTGTGGGTTAATGCGCTGCTCTGTATAGCCGGTTTGAAACTAACTCAAAGTTGACAGTTCAAGCTCACCAGACACTCCTCAGAGACCCTATACAGGGTCATTATCGGTCAGAACTGACTCGACAGTACTTAGCAACAATAACAACAACAACATTCTGGTTAATTAAACTATAAATTTTTCTAGTTTATTGTAAGGATATTACCAAAATCATACAGGACAATAAACACCTTATGAGTGATGAATTTTCTAGTTCAAGAAGTTAAACAGAGCACACAAATGAGCTCCATATTACTCCAAACACTTAATTTAAACCATATTTAATGTGACACAGATTGAAGTACTTAAAATGCTAGAAAAAGAAAGGAACATCAGTAATTCAGAAAATTCGACAGATTTATGGATGTTATAAAATGGATGATGTGTTGAACACACATGTTTTCTGAAAGAAAGGCCCTACAACCTATAAGGACCCTAATCAGCAGTAGTCACTCGTTCCAGATGCTACAGCTATCAAATGTTATATTATCATTTTAAGCTAATTCAAAACAAGATGTCAATTTATCAGTTATAATTAGCCTAATTTGAGCCACTTGTTTGTAGAACAAAATTATCTCCCTGCATGTATGTAGAATGACTTTTCTGAACAAGCCTTACATTTCAATTTGAGCATTATTTTTTTTAAAAATATCTAGATCATTAAGACTGTTACTAAAAGTATTAATACAATATTTGGAAAATAATATAGTGCAAAAGCAAAACAAACAAAAAAGATAGACAACATGAGAGCAAAGACATGTTGCCCAATAATTCAATGTTATTAACTAAAAGACTAACAAATAAAAACCCAGAGATTAAAGGATTTAATTTTAGAAAATTTTATATAGACTGTTTTCCAAGATTGAAAAGAGACATTGATTTTGAGACTAAAATGTCCCATCAGGGATTGAGTTTAATTATGAAAACACAATGTTTCCAGTACTATTTTCCATAAGAAATCACCTCTAAATTTATACTTTCATTTGACCATGAAGTCTGTGGCTTGTGAGTTGAACAGGGTTTGTTTTCATAACATTATGTACATACTTCCCCTGAGAAGTATGAAAAGTTGTAAGCAAGTCAAAGCCTTGGAAATCAAATGTTCTGCAGTCTTCTACAACGGATGTCTGGTTGATGGTGACTGCGAACTGCTATCTTGGATGGATGGTTGGAGAGAGCACTTAGATAAGATAATTCCATATGTTATCACTATATGCTCACTACAGCCTTCTTCATAATATGAGAGCTGCATTCCAGGAATGAGCAAACAAGAGTGCAAGGATTCTAAGTCTTCAGTATATGGCATTTTGAGGGTATAATATAGAACTACTTCTGCCATACTCTATTGGCCAATGGGATCATTAGCACTGGTCTCCAAGATTGAATCACAGTGAAAAAACATCCCTCTCTTTGATATAAAATATAATAAGGTAACATGGAAATATGAATGAGAGATGATTTTGCAGACATCTTCAGAATATCCAATCTGTCACACTTGTATTGAAATCATATATATATTGAGAAAATATTCATATTAAGTATCATCTCCATGAAATAAAGATGGTATCTGTCTTAAACCATCAACAGAGGTTATGGTGCATTAATAGAAAGACTAATGCCTTTAGGTTTAGAGAAAGGCTAATTTTAAAATCTGCCCACGTATAGGCCATACATATTGTTGTAGTTGCTGCTGATAGGTGCTATAAAGTAAGTACCCACTCATAGCAACCTTATGAACAACAACAGAATGAAATACTGCCCAGTCCTAAGCCAATCTCACATTCGTTGCTATGCTAGAACCCATTGCTTAGCCATTATGCTAATCCTTCTCATTGGAGATCTCTCTCATTTTTGCTGACCCTCATTTAATTAATTAATTAATTTGACCCTCCCTTTTATCAAGCATGGTGTCGTTCTTCAGGGACTGGTCCCTCCTGATGTGTCTGACATATTTATGCTGTCTTATATGGAGCATTCTGGCTGTACTTCTTACAACACAGAATGGTTTGTTCTTTTGGCAGTCTACGGTAATTTTAATATCCTCCTACAGCACCTTGTCCTACAGAACATTGTCCAATGTTCCCAGATATATGAGGTTATTGAAAATACATGGGTCAGGGTCAACTTAGTCTTCAAACTGACTTCTTTGCTCTTCAACAGTATAAAGTGGTAATGTGCAGCAGATTTGCATAATGTTGCTTCTTTTCTTGATTACAAAATAAGGTTTTTGACAACTTCATGCTTTTCTCCATTTATCTAGATGTTGTTTATTGGTCTAGTAGTGAGGATTTGTGGTTTGTACATTGAGGTGCAATACTTACCTAAGGTCTTTGATTTTTATCAGTAAGTATTTTAAGTCCTCTTTGCTTTCAGCAAGCAAAGTTGTATTATCTGCATATCACAGATTATTAATGAGTTTTCCTGAAAACCTGATGGAACATTTATTTTCATATAATCCAACTTCTCAAATTATTTGCTCACCATACATATTCATTAAATATGGTGAAAAAATACAACCGTCATGCATACCTTTACTAATTTAAAACCATTCACTGTTCCCTTGTTCTGTTTGAACAACTACCTCTTGATTTTTGTACAGATTCCTCTTGAGCACAAGGTATGTTGTCCATAGCTTGTCATGATCCACACTACTGAAAGCCTTTGCATAGTCAATAAAGCACAGAAAAATGTATTTCTGGAATGATCTGCTATCAGCCAAGATCCATCTGATGTCACAATGATATCTATCTTTTTATATCCATGTCTGTATCTGGCTTGAACTTCTGGCAACTTCTTGTCAATATACTGCTCTAACCATTTTTTAAAGTATCTTAAGAAAAAAAATGTATTTGCATGAATTATTAATAATATTGTCCAATAATTTCTGCATTTCATCATGCCACCTTCCTTTTAAATAGAAAAAACATGGATTTCTTCCAATCCATTGGCCAGGTAGATGCCTTCAAAATTTCTTGGCATGGATGAGTGAGAATCTCAAGTGCTGCTGAAAGATTACAATTTGTATTCCATCATTCCAAGAGGCTGGTTCTTTGCCAATATCTTCTGTGTACCTTGGACTTCTTTCTTCAGTATCATTGACTTTTGATTATATGTTACTCTTGACATAGTTGAAGATTAACCATTTCTTTTTGATGCAGTGACCTTCTGTATTCTTTCCATTTATTTTTTTAAAATGTTTTATTGTGAATTATATGATAGTTTACATGGGTGAACTTTAATTTTATATTCATTCCATTGTATATCATCTCATTGCCATGGTTCCAATCCCCTCCATGCATCATCAACCACCCAAAGGGTATATCCCAGAAA
>NW_006408974.1:350846-357653 GCF_000296735.1 Chrysochloris asiatica
TGTCTCTAGCCTTGTTTTGGCTGATGATCTGAAAATTTTCCACTGTTTCTTGCCATGTTTTTGTTAAGTCTGTTCCAACCCTGTATAGGGTTTCTGAGGAAAAGCTGGTGAGCTTGAACCACCAATCTTGCAGTTGAAACGACTTTGCAGTCTGGCTCATTAAGCCACAGTGCCACACTGGGACTCCTTTCTTTCCATAGATGTAGTTAATTTGATTTCTGTGTATTCTATCTGGTGAGATCCATGTGTATAATCATCTTTTATGTTGTTTAGAAAGGTATTCGCAATGAAGAATTCATTGGTTTTGTAAACTTCTATCATGAAGTCTTTTTTATTATTTCTATCACCAAGGGCACATTTTCCAACTATTGATCTTCCTCTTTTTTTCCAACCTTAGCATCCAATCACCAATAGTTGTCAATATACTGGTTTGATCTATTTCATACTGAAGAATTTGGTAGAACTCTTCCATTTCATCTTCACTAGTTTTAGTAGTTGGTGCTTAAATTTGAATAATAGTGGTATTACTTGGTCTTCATTGTAGGCAAAATGGTGTTATACTATCACAGACATCTTTTTATTTCAAGCTAGATCTTGCCATGTTCTTTGTGATGATGAATATGACACCATTCTTTTCATTTTGTCATTCCTGGCATACCTGTCCACATCAATTCACTAATGCATAATTATTGATTTTTATGCATTCCATTTAATTTTTGACAACTTTTAGTTTTCCTAGTTTCATATTTCATACATTCCATGCTCCAATTATTAATGGATGTTTATAGCTGTTTTCCTTCATTTTTAGTTGTACCCCCATCAACAAATGAAAGTCCCAAAAACTTTACTCCTTTTGAATTATTACAGTCATCTCTATGTTGATAATACAGCTTTTCCCCAGTCCTATTTTGGGTGTCTTACAATCTGAAGGATCATTTTATGACACTATATATGACAATGTTCTGGTGATCTTCATCCTGTTTCAGTATTCAATATGTCCTTGCTATCTGACAGTGTTCCACTACTATTCACAGGATTTTCAGTAGCTAAATACTTGGAAATAGTCGTCTCTCCTTCTTTGTAGTCTGTCTTAGTCTGGAAGCTCATCTAAAACCTGTCTACCATGGGTGAGCCTTCCAGTATTTAAAATACTAGTGGCATAGCTTCTAAAATATAGGAACATAAAAGTCACCATGTATGGCAATCTGATACACAAATGGTGGAAGCCAATGTATCATATACATTTTTACTGAGGAAATTACTACTACTTGACAATATTCTTCAATAAGAAAAAATCGACCAGTAAAAAAGTATCAGTCAGGAATCTAAGAAACAGTGGAATATTATAAAGTGAAGCCTCTATACTCCAGACTTAAAATACTGAGTCAGGGGTCTCAGATATGAAAGTCTATCTAAATTAAGTACAAACTATAAAAAGATAGGTTTAAAAGTGATTATGATCAATAATATTTTTGAAAAGTCAAGAATATTTCTCAAGTAGAAAATGAAAAATACAAATATGTAGAAACAATTCAAAACTAAAATATAAAAAAGTCATGCTTTGAATATGAAGCAGACTAAAGTATGTTGTTGTTAGTTGCCATCAAGTCACTATTTATTCATAACAACCCTATGCACAACAGGATTACACAATGCCAAATCCTGAGCTAACCTCAAATCATTGGCTAGTTTTAACCCATTGCTGCTGCCACTGTACCAATCCATCCCTCTGGATGTCTTCCCTTTTTGCTTGACTCTTTACTGCTACATACTTCTCCAGGGACTCGTCCCTTCTGATAATATGTCCTAAGTATCAGAAGCAAAGTCTAGCTATCCTGGCTTCTGAGGAGCATCTGGATGTACTTTTTCCAACACAGATTAGTTTGTTCCAATAGCAGTCCATTGTACTTTCAATATTCCCCAACACCATAACTCAAATGCATCAATTCTTCTATGATCATCCTTATTCACTGACCAACTTTCACTTGCATATGAGGTTATTGAAAATACCATGGCTTTGGGTCAGGTGCACATTAGCCCTCAAACTGACACCTTTGCTCTTCACTTTAAAGAGGTCTTATGTAGTAGATTTGCCAAATGCAATGTGCTGTTTGATTTCTTGACTGTTGCTTCCATGAGTGTTGATGGCTGATCTGAACAAAGTGAAGTTTTGACAACTTCAATCTTTCCTCCATTTATATAGATGTTGTGTATTGGTCTAGTGCTGAAGATTTTTGTTTTTGTCACATTGATGTGCAACCCATAACAAAGGCTGTGGTCTTTGATCTTCATCAATAATTATTTTAAGTCCTCTTTTCCTTCAGAAAGCAAGGTTGTGTTATCTACATTATGTCAGGTTTTTATGAGTCTTTCTCTGATCCTGATGCCACATATTTCTTCATAAATCTACCTTCTTGGATTATTTCCTCAGCATAAAGATTTAATAAGTATGGTGAAAGAATACAACACTGGCACACATATTTCTTAATTTTAAACCATTCAGTGTTTCTTTGTTCTGTTCAAATAGTGCATTTGGATCTAGGTATAGGCTCCTCATGTGTTCCAGAATATGCATTTTCCACCATGTTGGCAATAACTTATCATGATCCACACAATCCAAAGCCTTGCATCATCAATAAAGCACAGGCCAATTTCTTTCTGGTATTCTTTGCTTTCAACCAGGATCTATCTGATGTCAACAATGATATCCCTCATTCCTCATCCTTTTCTGAATCTATCATGAGCCTCTGGAAGTTCCTGTTAATGTATGGTTGCAGATGTTTCTGTAATCTCTTAAGTAAAACTTTACTAGCATGGGATATTAATGATAATTTCTGATGCTTCTAAATTCCATTGGGCCATATCTCTTTAGAATAGGTGAAAATTTGAATCTCTTCCAGTCAGTTGCCAGGCAGTTGTCTTCCAAATTTCTTGGCATAGATGAATGAGTGCCCCCCATGCCAAATCAATTTGTTGATAAATATAAATTTATATTCCATCAATTTCCAGAGCCTTGTTCTTTACCAGTGCCATCATGCACCTTAGACTACTTCATTCATTAACATTAGGTCTTGATCATATTTGTTATTGTTGTTTAGTGCTATTGAGTTGGGTTCTGACCCATAGTGACCCTTATAGGGTTTCCAAGGAGCAGTTGGTGAGCTTGAACCACAGACCTGCCAGTCTAAATGGACTTTGCAGTTCAACACATTATCGAACAGTGCCACACCAAGAATATTGGTCATTTCTTTTTTGATGTAATTACTCTGTGTATTGCTTCATCTTCTTTTGATTGTTTTCGCATCATTTAGTAATTTGCCCAAAGTATCCTTCAACAATGCTAGTCAAGCATAGAGTTTTTTTTCTTCAGTTCCCTTAGCTTGAAAATTGCTGAGTGTGCTATTCCCTTTTGGTTTTGTAAATCCTGATCTCTGCATTATAATATCTGATTTTTCTCTTGAGCCGTCCTTTAAAATTTTGTATTCAACTCTTTTAATCCTCATTTCTTTCATTTGTTTTAACATCTCTATGATGGAGAAAGATGCATAGTTTCTTTTGTCATACATTTTGGTATTTTCCTTCTGTTTTGGGAAATACATTAAATGTTACAGAAAACATCAAAAGAAGTTGGAAGTAATACATAGAGGCACTGTATCAAAAAGAAGTGGTCCATCTTCAATCATTTCAAGAGTTAGCATATGATTAAGAGTCAATTGTACTGAAGGAAAAATTCCAAGATGTATTGTAGGCAATGGCAAAGAACAGGTTATCAGGTATTGATGGAATACAGATTGAAATCTTTCCACAAACTGATGCAGCACTGGAGACACTCACTCATCTATGCCAAGAAATTTGGAAGACATTTATCTGACAAACTGACTGAAATGGGTCCATATTTGTAAGATTCCAAAGAAAGGTGATTCAATAAAATGCAGTAATTATCGGATAATGTCATTATTTGCATATGCAATAAAAAATTTATAAAAATAAATTTTAAATGATTGAAACAACACATTGCCAAGGGGGTTTCAGAGGTTCAGGCTGGATTCAGACTAGTATGGGGAACAAGTGATACCATTACTGATGTCAGATGGATATAAGCTGAAGCTGAGAATACCAGAAAGTTGTTTACTTGTGCTTTATTGATTATGCAAAGTCTCTGACTCTGTGGATAATGACAAACTATGGGCAACACTACAGAGAATGAAATTCTGAAACACTTAATTATGCTCATGAGGAACCTGTACATAGACCAAGAAGCAGTCAATCCTATATAACAAGGTGACAGGGAATGTCTTAAAATCAGGAAAAGTGTGTGCCAAGGTTGTATTCTTTCAACATACTTATTCACTCTGTATACTGAGCATATAAATTGAGAAGCTGTACTATATGTAGAAGAATTTGACATCAGGATTTCAGGGAGACTCATTAACAACATACAATAAACAGATGTTAAAATCTTGCTTTTTGAAAGTGAGGAGAACTTAAAAAACTTACTGATGAAGATCAGTTGTGACAGCCTACAGTATGTTTTACAACTCAAGGTAAAGAAAACAAAAATCCTCTCCACTTAAGCAATAAATAACATCAAGCTAAATGCAGAAAAGATTGAAGTTGTCAAAGACTTCATTCTATTTGGGTTTACAATGAATACTCATAGAAGCTGCAGTCAAGATGTCAAAAGATATATTTTGTTAACCAAATATATTGTGTTAACCAAAGCACAAGACCTCTTTCAAGTGTTCAAGAGCACAATGTTGGTTTAAAGACTCAAGGCATTGTATTTTCAATAGCTCCATATGCATATGAATATTGGAAAATGAATATGGAAAACCATAAAATAATTGATGTGTTTGAGTTATGGTTTTGGAGAAATATATTAAAGGTATCATTGACTGTCACAACACACTTGTTGTGTTGAAGAAGTACAACCAAAATGCTCTGTAGAAATCAAGATGACCAAACTTTGTCCCTAATACTTCTGACATATTATCAGGAGGGACTAGTCCCTGGAGAAGGACATTATACTTGGTAGGGTGGAGGTTCAGAGAAAAAAGGAAAACCCCAATGAGATGGATTGGCCAGTAGCAGCAGCAGTAGACTCAATGTTAGCAGCCATTGTGAGGATGGTTCAGAACCGGGCGGTGTCTTGTTCTGTTGTACATAGAGTTGTTACGTGTGGGAATTTAACAGCATCTAACAGCAATAACAACAAAGTAAGAAACTGTTGCTATAAGTCATAGAGAACTTAATAAACAAAAATATAAAAATGTTAAGTTATTTTTTTTCTTGACTTATGGGCAACTGAAAATACAAAATACCAATGTCTCTTTTAATGTAAATATAAAAGCATTGAGTACACTTGATTAATTTGATGTGGCAGGTAAGAAATCATAAAAGGTAATGGACATTATATAGGGATATTTTATGCTCAGAATTCTGGAGTTTGTACTTTCTAACTCAATTTTAAAAATGAGAAAGTTAAAGTCATGTAAAATATTAAAATCATAACGTTGAGCTAAATCATGATTGTGGCAAAGTTGTTGTTGCTGTTGTTAAGTGACGTCGAGTCAGTTCCAACCCATAGAGACACTATAGGGTTTCTGAGGAGCTGCTGGTGAGCTTGAACAGCTGACCTTGCAATTCAAATTGTCTTTGCAGTCCGGTGTATTAACCCACAGCGCCACACCAGGAGTACTGTGCCAAAGTAGGAGAAGGTAATTGATACCCTCCTTCATCATTGCTGTTGTCAGGTGCCATCGAGTTGGTACCTACCCATAGTGACCTTATGCACAGCAGAACAAAACAATGCCCAATCCAGGGCAAACTTCACTTTGTTGCCACGTTTGAGTCCAACGATGTTGCCACTGGCCATTTCATCTTGTTGGGGGTCTTCCTCTTTTTCTCTTACCCTGCACCTTACCAAGCATGTATCCTTTTCCAGTGACTGGTTCCTCTTGACAATATGTCCTAGGTATGAGACAAAAAGCCTTGCCATCCTGTCCACCAAAGAGCACTCTGGCTGTGCTTCTTCCAAAACATATTGGTTAGTTCTTTAGGAAGCATACAGGTTGAATAAGTATGGTGAAACAATACATACAACCTTGTTGCACACCTTTCTTATTTTTAAAACATTCGGTGTTCCCATGTTCTGTTTGAACAACTTCCTTTTGGTCCAGGTACAGATTCTTCATGAGCACATTTGAATGTTTCAGAGTACTCATACTTCTCAATGTTGTCCATAGCTTGTCATGATCTCCACAATCAAAAGCCTTTGCATAGTCAATAAAGCACAGGTAAACATCTTTCTGATATTCTCTGCTTTCACCCAAGATCCATCAGACATCAGCAATGATATCCCTCATTCCACAGCCTCATCTAAATCCGGGTTGAACCTCTGGAAATTCTCTGTCAATGTATGATTGTAGCCATTTCTGTATTACCTTTAGCTAAATTTTACTCACTTGAGATATCAAAGAGATAGTCCGATGATTTCCACATTTCATTGGGTCACCTCTCTTTGGAATGGGCACAAATATGGATCTCTTCCAATCTGTCGACCACATAGTTGTCTTCCAAATTTCTTGGCAGAGATGAGTGAGTGCCTCTTTTGCTGCCTCACTTTCTTGAAACCCTGTACAGGGTCACTATGAGTCAGAACTGATGCCACGGCACATAACAACAACAACAAGGAATTGAAGCACACCAAAAAGAAATATATGGATATAGTGGTTGCAACAATGGATAAAGTAATGCCATGATTATAATGATATCAAATAACCAGTCAATGTTTTATTCTGTTATATA
>NW_006408974.1:357753-358804 GCF_000296735.1 Chrysochloris asiatica
CCCCCTACACTTTCACCTCCTCCCCCCAGTTTTCGGCCCACAGTCCCTTTCCCTCTCTGGGTCCAAAGTCCCCAGTCGCTTCATCACTCCACGTCATAATCTCTGCCTCCATCTCAGGCATCTCTGTTTCTCTGGATAGGGTCCCGCTCTGGACTCTTCTCCGTTGATGGTCCCAGAGGTCTCTGCTCCTATCCTGGAGATTTAGTCACTCCCTTCCTTGTTACAAAACTTCTATCTTTGCATTTCCAACCCTCATAATCCATCCTGGTAAGCATTATTCACTACAGTATCATGAGTTACCCATCTGTATCTCCTTTCATCAGCTCCGCCCAGACAGATTGAATAGTACCTACTGGAGATTCTGCCTTCTGCCTGCTCCCTAGCACTAGGTTCCCTCTTGAAGGCTTGTAAACCAGTCACTTCTTGCCTTTGGAGTCCCCCCCACCCTTCCCATTTGAGTATCCAATGTCCAATTTGCCCATCTCTGCCCACTCTGGTGGGGGTGTGTGTGAATGTTTCTTGCAGTAAGGATTTCTTCCCTCTTTTGAATCACTACTCCATAGGTATAGGTCAAGTTCATCAGACTGTATTAGCTCACTCTTTTTTTTTTCCCCTTCTTTCCTCTCCTGGTTGAGCTCTGATCATCCAGTCATCCGGTCCAGGTCACGTGGGTATCATTTGCAAGTGTGGGCCCTCCTGTGCATATGTCCTCTCTTCCTGTTAGCCAGTAGGTAGCTCCGCTCTCCTCTCAAGTCCTCCGTGGCCACGCCACTGACTCTGGGCCCAAGAGTCCCCAGGTCTCTTCACACTGCTTGCCAACCGGGTCCCCAACTGGGTCCACAGAAGTCCACTGAGCATTGTAGGGCTTAGCTTGCCACTTCATTGCTGCTTTTTCCCCACTTCTCCCCATCGGTGATGTGTGTGGTCATAAATCAGAGTGTGCATTTCCATTGAGTCTTAGTCTTGGAAGAGGTCTGCGTTGAGAGGACCAGGCCACTTGCTTTGATGTATTCTGTTGTTGTTAAGTGCCGTCGAGTCGGTTCCGACCCAT
>NW_006408974.1:360571-368082 GCF_000296735.1 Chrysochloris asiatica
TTCCTCATTGAACTGAATTGAATTGGATACTTTGTTGGAAATCAATAGACTGTAACTGCAGAAGTTTCTTTCTGGACTCTCAATTCTATTACACTGATTTCTGTGACTATTTTCATGACAGTGCTACATTGTTTTGATTACAGTATAGCTGTGAAATGTTCTGAAATCAGATTGTGTGGTAACTCCAAATTTTTCTTCTTTCTAATTATTGTTTGTCTATATTCCTAGTAGTAGCCATATCCCTATAAATTTTAGGATCATCTAGTCAATTTCTGCAAACAAGGCAATTGAAAGTTGTTATTCTTATAAGGTTTGGTTTCAATATGTGCATAAAGTTAGGGAACACTGGTGTCAATTTGTGTTGAGAAACACATTACAATCTCTGTATATTTGCAAAAATTCCCAGTAAAAATATGAACACTTTATAAAATGTCACGTGAACGAAGTAAGCAATTAAATTGGCCTTACTGTTGTAAGGATATGACTGATGTAACTTTAGTTTCCAAAAAGTAGATAAATAAACAGAGATTCCTTGAATGGAAATATTCATTTTATTTTTTTTAGGGCAGAATCTTGTTCCTGTCTACATGTTGGCATTTTAAAGACAGTCAGTTTTATTTCTGCAAAGAAGAAAGTTCAAAATGATTTTGACTGCTTTTATTGTGATTCCTATGATCCCCAGCAAAGTCTGGATTATTTCTTGAAAAATACATATTTGAGGTGATATAGTTTAAAACACAATATGTGTTTTATACTAACCCCTCACTTTAACCCTACTAAACACTCCCATGGGTTTTCATATTAAATAACTACTTAATGTTTAGTGCAATCCACTTAAGTATTTGTATTATTATTATAGGAATGTAATAATGTTTATATTGGCTTTTGACACCCTTTTTCTTTGTTTCTTGAAGATAAAGACCTTTTTCTCTGACTCATTGTTTGTTCATCTTTGCTTCCCTAACCAATGAATTGACAATGTTCACTCACTGATAAATTTTTCAGTTTGGTTTTGAAATAAAATTGCTTCATGCCACATACTAAAGTTTAGGAATAATGGTAATTTTAAATACCAATGTTTGGATATCTATAATTTAAAATACCGTGCACAAATATTTTAGAATAATGAATGCATCATATTATGCATATAAATACAAAAATTGTTTTTAAAACTCTGATATCCTTCATACACATACATTTATTTTCCATTCAGAACTGTTACCCAGATCTCATAGTAAAGGTAAATTGTACATTTTCCTTATTGATATATTCCTGATGAAAGAGTGATAATACACTAATAAAAGTTGTTTACCTTCTATGCTTGGAAGAATGAGTGCATTTTCCCTGTTCATAATGGTAACAATACACTAGGTTAAAGGGCATTACTTATGTGTTTTCTATTTATCAGAATGGGTAAAATTGATTCACTATATCAATATCTGTACAGGAAGAACCAGGCATATATTGATTTAACCATTAAGGAGACCACACTGCAAATGGAATATTAAATTAATTAAGCTAAGTGAGCATGGTGCCATCACCCAGACCTATCTGTATTTTTCCATTGGCCAACCAAGAGAATCAAATTGGGATGTAATAGAAAGCAAGACACTTGAAGTATACTATAAAATTATAGGAGCAAAGACATTGAAGTCCAAGTGCCCAGGTTCACATTGAGTTTCCTATTGACTCAGACAGCAATCAAGAAATCAACTGATGTATTGCATTCAGTAAATCTGCAACAAGACACATCTTTCCAATACTAAAAAGCAAAAATGCCACTTTGCAGAGTGGCATGTGCCTAACTCAATCTATGGTATTTTCAATTGCATCATAGTATTAGTTAGTAGTAGTTAGGTGCCATCAAGTTAGTACTGACTCAGAGCAAACCTATGTGCAACAGAATGAAACACTGCCCAGTTCTGGGCCAATCTTGCAACTGTTTAACTTGAGTCCATCACTGTTGCCAATGTGCCTATTCATCTCATTGGTGGTCTTCCTCTTTGCCTCTGACATTCCACTTTATCAAACATGATATCCGTCTACAGTGGCTGGTTGTTCTGATAATATCTCCAAAGTATGAAAGATGAAATCTGAACATCCTGGCTTCCAAGGAGCACTATGGCTGTACTTCCTTCAACACAAATCGGTTGGTTCTTTGGCAGTCCGTGCTACTTTTAATATTCTTCTCTAACACCATAACTCAAATGCATCAATTCTTCTATGATCTGCCTTATCCACTGTGCAGCTTTTGCATGCATGTAAGGTTAGTGAAAATACCATGGCACCCCTTAGACCTCAAGGTAACATCTTTGCTCTTCAACACTTTAAAAGATATTGTGCAGCAGATTTGCCTAATGCAATACATCGTTTGAGTTCTTGACTGCTGCTTCCGTGACTGTTGATGGCTGATATAAGCAAAATGAAGTCTTTGACAACTTCAGTTTTTTTCTCCATTTATATGGTTGTTGTTTATTAATCCGGTGGTGAGGACTCTTGTTTTCTTCACATTGAGATTCAACCCATATGGAAAGGTGTGGTCTTTGATCTTCATCAGTAAGAATTTTAAGCTCTCTTCACTTTCAGCAAGCAAGGTTGTATCATTTGCAGATTGCAGGTGGCTAATGAGTCTTCCTCCAATTATGATGCCATTTTTTTTTTTTTTGCATATAATGTATCTTCACAGATTATATGCTCAGCATACAGATTGAATAAATATGGTGAAATAATTTTAAACCACTGTGTGTTCCCTTGTTTTGTTTGAAAACTGACTTTTGGTCTATGTACAGGATCCTCATGAGCACAATCAAGTGTTGTACAATACTTATACTTAGCAATGTGTCCATAGTTTGTCATGATCCAAAAAATCAAAAGCCTTTGTGTACTCAATAAAGTACAGGTAAGCATATCTAGTATGTTCTGCACTCAGCCAAGATCCATCCCCAATGATATCATATCATCCTCTTCTGAATCTGGCTTGAACCTCTGGATGTTCTCTGTCAATGTATGGATGCAGCCATTTTGGGATGATCTTTAATAAAACTTGGCTCGCATGGGATAGCAATAATATTATCTTATGATTTCTGCATTCAGTTGGGTCACCCCTCTTTGGAATGGGCACAAATATGAATTTCTTCCAGTCAATTGGCCAGGTAATTATTTTCTAAATCTCTTGGCATAGAAAGATGAGTGCCTTCAGTGCTGCATCACTTTGTTGAAATATTTCAATTTGTATTCCATCATTTCCCAGTGCCTTATTCTTTGTTAATGCTTTCAATGCACCTTAGACTTCTTCAGTATTATTAGCTCTTGATCATAAGCTACCTCTTGAAATAGTTGAACATCGAACATTTCTTTTTGGTTCAGTAACACTGAATTCCTTCCATCTTCTTTTAAAGCTTTCTTTGTTATTCAATAATTTGCCCATAGATTTTCTCAATACTGCAAGTTGAGGTTAGAATTTTTCCTTCAATTCCCTCAGCTTGAGAAATGCTTGGCAGAAGCCATGTCATCAAGGAACACAGCGGAGGACCCTAAGCATGAAGGGCTCATTGTTAAGCAAGGCCATAATGAGTCTCCCCTTGGAAAGCAAGGCCCCAAGGAGGAATCTCATGTGAGGGCTCTGCAGTTTCTGTCTCTTTGTTTTAATCAGCTTATTTTTAATTTTCTTGATTTTATAATAAAAATTTTCAGTAGAATCTTAGTAGGAATTATATTAGAGATTTGAAACTTGTTTTTAGGCACCATTACACCACATTCAATCATGTGTAACTATTTGTTTTTACACTAACAATAAGTTTTACCACTAGGAGAAAACACGTCATTGCTAGTTCAAGTTTAAGATTACATTCAACATTGCGTGTAGTTTCAGTCAGAGACATTAAGACTTCTAGAAAATTAGCTAAGATTCAGTTAAGGGCTGAGGGAATAGTAATAGATCATAGGTAGAAAATTAACCAGATGTTTTGAATAGAGAAGTTGTTAGTATAAGGAAGTTGTTCCGTTTCTTCTTAACTACAAAACTTTAAGTGTTTTTTTTTTATGTTCTTGTTTTTCTTGTTTAATGAATCATGAGAAACAACTGTGTTGTCAGTTGCCATAGAAAATAATGTTTAGGTACATGCTGTGATTAATGAATCTATAGAAAATAATAGGTGAGGGTAGAAATAGGAGTTAAGATTTGGAATTATGTTTTAAGGTTACCTTGACATTTTAGGATGTCAGAAGATGGATGAAAAGAACTAGATATGAATAGACCAAGAAAACTGTTTTAAGAAAAATACCTTTGTCAACATAGTATAGATAAAAAGTAAAAATTGATATAATCAAGAATGTGTAATGCTTCAAAGAAATGAATTGTTATGAGATCATAGTGTATCGTAACGGTATATAAGGAGATGAAAAAATTAAGTAAAAAACTTCAATCAGAATTCAGCACAAACCATCCACTCCACGTGGTTTCTTTCGCCAACTCCACATCTCTCTTTGTGGGGCCCCTAATAAGTTTGTCAGCGTATATTCTTCCATTTTGGTTTTCTAACTCCAGGTCTTTGCACATTTTGTTACAGTATTGGCCTTTCCATTCTTCTTGGATCAACTATCAACACTTGCAGAAGCAGCAGTCAAGAGATCAGACGACATATTGCATTGGGCAAATCTGCTGCACAGGAACTTTTTAAACTGTTGAAGAGCAGAGACGTTAGCTTGAGGAATAAGGTGCAGCCTGACCCAAGCCATGGTATTTTCAATAACCTCATATGGATGTGAAAGCTGGACAGTGAATAAAGAAGATCGTAGACTTGATGCCTTTGAGTGGGGTGTTGGAGGAAAATACTGAAAGTGCCATGGACTGCCAAAAGAACCAATAGATCTGTTTTGGAAGAAGTGCAGCCAGAGTGCTCCTTGGAGACCAGGATGGCTAAGCTTCGTCTCTTATACTTTGGACATATTGTCAGGAGGGAACAGTTAGTTGCTGGATAAGGATGTCATTCTGGGTAAGGTGGAGGGTCAGAGAAAAAGAGGAAGACCCCTAACGAGATGGATTGGCCAGGTGGCATCATTGATGGACTCAAGTGTGGCAGCAGTAGTGAGGTTGGCCCAGGATCGGACATTGTTTCGTTCTGCTGTACATGTGGTTGCTATGAGTCAGTTCCAACTCGATGGCACCTGACATCAAAAACATTGGCCTTTACACTCTCTAGCTGACCTTTGAAATTTTCTTTTCAAGTCTTGTACCTCTTCATTTCTTTAGCATTTATTTAATGGAGAGCAAGTTTCAGAGTCTCTTCTGACATCCATTTTGGTCTTTTCCTTCATTTATGTTTTCAGAATGACCTTTTGCTTTTCTCCTGTAGCATGAACCCACAACTCTTCTGGCCTTCAGTCTTTAATGTCTAATGCATGAAATCTGTCTTCAGATGAACTCTAAATTCAGTGGGATATATTCAAGGCCATATTTTGGCTCTCATGATATTTTTAAAACTTTATTCAGCTTCAGCCTGAATTTACATATGTGCAATCGATGGTCTGTTCCACAATCTGCCCCTGGCCTTGTTTAGAAATGGCACTTCTCCACTGTCTGTTTCCACAGATGTAGTCAACTTGATTTCTGGGTGTTCTATCAGATAAGGTCAATGTGTACAGTCATATTTATTTAAAAAAAAAAAAAAAAAAAAGGTTTTTATAATGAACAAGTCACCTCTTTTGCAAAATTCTGTCATGCGATCTCCAGCATCATAGCTATAACTTAATTACATGGATGAAACAAAACTTTCAGAACATTCCTTTGCTGATGTGACATGACTCAACTTAAGAAAAAATCACTTCAAATATACATTAACAAGTGATATGTGTAATGTTCAAAGTAAACTAGCAAAATTAAAAACTGTCAAAAATAAAATGGAATGCATAAATACTGATATTTTAGGTTTCATAAGCAGATATGGGCTGATATTGGCCATTTTAAATCAGAATTATTGGTGATTTGAAAGCAAAGATTGGAAACAAAGAAGAAAAAAATAGTTGGAAAATATGACCTTGGTGATAGAATCAATGCTGGTGGTCACATGATAGAATTGTGCAATAATAATGATTTCTCCATTGCAAATATCTTTTTTAAACAACACAAAAGATAACTAGGCAAATATATCTCAGAAGATTGTTGTTGTTGTTAAGTGCCGTTGAATCGATTCCGACTCATAGCGACCCTGTACAAGGTTTCCGAGGGTGTAAATCTTTACGGGAGTAGAAAGCCTCATCTTTTTCCGCGGAGCAGCTGGTAGTTTCGAACCACTGATCCTAAGGTTCGCAGCCTGATTCGTAACCACTACGCTACCAGATAGAACATCTAAAAATAAAATTCTCTCCAACTTTGGAAATGGACAGTGGAAGAGCACCAAATCATCAGTTAAGGCAAGTTCAGGGAACGACTGTAGAACAGACCTCTATTGTTCATGTGCAAAACTTCTGGCTGAAGCTGAAGAAAAGTAATTATCAATACATCTTGATTACATATTTGAACAATTACAGACTGAAAAAATTGATAGAATTCATTAATTTTATCATCACTGGCTTTAGTGGTTTGTGTGTAAATTTGAATAATATTGTATTAACTGGTCTTCCTTGTAGGTTTATGGATAATATTCCATTACAGACAGGATTATATTTCAAGATCGTTATTGAAATGTTCTTTTTGATGATAACTGCAATGACTCTATTTCTCTTCAATTGATTATTTCTGTCATAACAAACCATGTGGTTGTTAGGTTAAATATGACCAATGCCAGATCTTTTCAGCTCTCTAATGCCTAGCATATTGATGTTTGGCCTTTCCATTTCATTTTTGACAGCTTCCAATTTTCCTAGATGTATATTTTGCACATTCCATGTTTTGTTTATTAATGGATTTTTATAGCTGTTTTTCCTAGTTTTGAATTGTGCCCTATTGGCAATTGAAGGTCCTGAAAGATTTACCCCATTAGCATCATCATGGTCAAGTCTGCTTTGAGAAGGCACCTATTCCCCAATCATATTTTGAGTGGCTTCCACCTTGAGGGACTCATCTTACAGCACTATAGCTATAAAATATATTGTGTTTCAATATTCTGGTGCTTTTCGACTGTTTTCCACTGCTATTCATGATGTTTATTCATAAGGTTTTCATTGACTAAATATTCGGAAGTAGCTCGTCACTCTTTTTTCCTAGTTTGTTTTTGTCTCGAAGTTCATTTGAAACCTGTCAACCATGGGTGACCCTGCTGGTATTTAAAATACCAGTGTCATAGCTTTCAGAATCACAGAAACTCACAAGCCACCATAGTACAACGAACTGAGGAGTGATGGCCATTTGGTTTTAAGTGGAAACTGTCACTTTAAATTTTGAGGAGATCTGTGTGCATGAGTAGTAAAACACTCCAGGCATGGGGGTGGGTGTCCATTCGCGCAGGCATCCCCTCTAGTCAACAGAATGGAGGTGTGCAGACAAGAGACCAATGAACAAATACCAAAAAAAA
>NW_006408974.1:370302-372387 GCF_000296735.1 Chrysochloris asiatica
AATCACAACTATTGGCAAAATGACAGGTTTGACTGGTGATAAATTTCTGTAGTGATAAATATATACTGGTGGTGGTTATGTGCCATGGAGTCAGTTCCGACTCATAGTGACCCTGTACAGGGTTTCTGAGGCTAAAATTTTTCCGGGAGCAGATAGACTCAACTTTCTTCCGCAGAGCAGCTGGTAGTTTCAAACTGCTGATCTTGCAGTTTGCAGCCCGATTCATAACCACTATGCTACCAGAGCTCCTTAAATATATTAGAATTGTATAAATGGTAAAACTTTGTGGAGGCATATGAACAAAATAGTCCTAAATACTAAAAGAAATACAAAAGGAAGCTCTTCAAAATAGATTGTTTTTCCAAGGTGAAAGATTAAAACATATTAGTTCTTAACTAATCTCTAAATTTCAAAGTCTACGTGGAATTTATATTTTTATTATTCTTTAAACAACAAATAGTATATTTGTATTTAACTCAATTCAATTTGACTCATTTGTTCTTTGTAAAGTTTTTCTTTTTTGATTAAGGGAACAGAGTAATTTATGGAATTTCTAAAGGAACAACATTTAAAATGTTTCTCCCAAGATAATTCCTACATATGTTTGTAAAACGATATATACATGTGGCACACAAACCTAGTAGCTATATATCACAATCATGTAATTTCCTGCTAACACATTTGTGATTACATCTAATAGTGAAATTAAAAAGATAAGTGATAATGATTTTTCTTTTTGGAAATCACTTTTGTCTTTAATTTTTGTAACAGGTAAGATTGAAGTTGTATATCATATATAAAATAGAATTTTATGTATAGTATATTTACAATGAAATTAAAAGTATTAGTGGAAACATAGGATCAGTAACATATGAAACATGTCAGTGACATCACTACTTCAGGAAGAATTACTGGTTTTTGAGTTAAGTATCTCTGACTTCAAACCCAATTGGTCTGAAATAAAAGAAAGAGTTAAAGGTAATTTGTGCTAGGTTATCAGATACATATTATGTCTTACAATCTGCAATATTTCTTTGGAATTTTGATGTAATTTGTGCTTTCTTAACAAAGGTACTAGAAAGGAATCATGGTAAGAATGTAAATACAGTTGAGCTCTGGTAACGTAGTGGTTACAAAGAGGGCTGCAAACCTTAAGGTCAGCGGTTCGAAACTACCAGCAGTTCCTCAAGAGAAAGAGGAGCCTTTCTATTCCTGTAAATATTTACACCCTTGGAAACCCTGTACAGGGTCTCTATGGGTCGGAACCGACTTGACGGCACTTAACAACAACAATAGAATATTCAATAGTGTTGTTGTTTTTAGGTGCCATCAAATAGGTTGTGACTCATAACAACAGGTCCTTTTGTCCTCACAGCTGTTGTTGTGTTTCAGCCTATTGTTGCTGCCACTGCATCAATCATCTTGTTGAGACCTTCCATTTTACTAAGCATGATGTCCTTCATGGACTAACCACTCTTGATAACATGTGTGAAGTAGGAGAGATGAAGTCTAGCCATACATACCACTATGGAGAATATGGTTGTACTACTTTCAAGACCGATTTGATGGTTTTTCTGGCAGTAAATGGTTTATTTAACATTCTTTGCCAATACCATAATTCGAATGCATCAATTCTTCTATGGTCTTCCTTATTAATTATTTGATGAGACAATGCATATGAGTTGATTTAAGATGCTATGGCTAAGTTAGGCACTTCTTAAATCTCAAGATGATGTCTTTGCTTTTTAGCTACTTTTAGCTAAGCAGTAAATAGGTTTATAGGGGGAACATCAACAAGAGTAAAATACACTCACTATGTGTGAACCAATGGCTGATAATTCAAAATCAAAGGGCCAACATGTACCTAAAGAAAAAGTGAGAAATGATGGGATGATGGGTGAAATGGAAATGGGAGCCACAGGGAAGAAGTGGGATAACTTTTGTTTCATGGAGGGTATTGCAATCATTGAGATGAAACAAAGAACATTATTTATTGAATGTAAAATTGATGATCTTGTATGTAAACCTTCACTCAATTCACAATAAAATGTTTAAAAAAAACAATACATACACATACAAAAAAAA